>NC_056732.1:302660923-302730923 GCF_019279795.1 Protopterus annectens | reverse complement strand
ACCAATTCAGCACCCTCTTTATACAGACAGTACAGTCATTAACCAGTGACTGTTCAAGCTCTTGAGGTATGCACTCTATCAAATAACCTCCTTCAACATTTCTCTTTCTAACCAGTTCCCACAGATACTATAAAAAAATTAAAGCTTAGAACAAGTGCCTTGGACAGTCTACCTGTCAGGTATCTTAAAATATCAGCTGAGGCTATTGCACATCTAGTTTCATTTCTGATAAATCGATCCATATCTGAAAATAAAGTCTCATCACTAGGGAAAAAAAAATGATTCATTATTTACTGCACAAGGTGGAATCAATACAGAACCTTCAAATTCTAGACCAATTGCCATTTCATCTTCCCTATCAAAAATATTGGAAAAATGCATTCATAAGCAACTTATCAACTATCTATTAGATAACAAGTTTCTGTTTTCAACTCAGCATGGCTACCGCACTCATCGCAGCACAGCAACTACTAGTCTCCACCATTTCTCACCAGAAACTCTAACATAAACTCTCATCCTTAGGGGTTACCAACTCTTCACCTCAGTGATTCCATACCTGCCTCTCAAACAGAGTGCAAGCAGTGAATTGGAAAAATTATTTCTTTCTCTTCCTGCCAGTCCCACCAGTATCTGTACTAGGCTCCAGTACTTTTCAATATATTCATCAATGACCATACAATTACAAAAAAATGCTATGCTAGTTCAATACACTAATGACTTGACAGTAATCTGCTCTGCCAAATCTCTCTATAAACCCATAGACCTTACAGTACAATCCTTCCTATTGAATAAAACACGGCTAAATAATTTACAACTACTTCTAAACCTTAATAAAACTAAATTACTGATCTTCACCCCAAAACATATATTTACCAAAACAACACTATTCACTGTTGTCTCTGTTTACAATACAGTGATAGAACAAGTGAACCAAACAAAATTACCGGGTATCATCATAGATGATCAGTTGAAAATTGAACAGTATGTATCACACATGGTTAAACAACTCAAAAACTAGATACATTATGCAGAGTAAAAACCTATCTCACTGACATAAGCAGAAGACGTATAGCTGCTACTTTCTTCATTATCATCTCTCTCCTCTATGCTGCCACAATCTTTATTAAACTTCAAGTCTTGCAACTGTCCACAATTGAACAATGTCATAATAAAATAGCCAAATCTGCAGTAAACTGTAACAGCAGAGCACACCACTGCCTAGTCCTCAGGAGAATTAAACTGGTTAGAACTACCACATCACCTATTTCTCAGCTGGCTGCAATACATAGAATTCTCTATAAGCCAGAAAATTGCACAGCCCTATAAAACATAATACAACACTAGTCTACCCAATAGAATTTTACATTCAAGAGAAAAATCACTAATTACTACAACCAAAACATCTAATCTTGCATGTGATTCTTTATATTCAAGGACTGTAGCTAAACTATGAAAACACATCCCATTACCACTGAAATCTATTCAAAATACAAAGTAATGTAAAACACAAGTAAAACTTAATTTAGCAAATCAATGGATCTGCTCTTGTACATCTTCAGGATAAATGGCACTGTTATCTTCAGCTTGCCATATCATCAGTCCATTTCTCTTCATTCAGAATCCTAGGCCAAACAACCAGTCTTTACCAATATATGAACAGATCTGATGTTGTCCTTTTCATTCATTACTCAACTGATGGTTTTGGATCCAAGAATTGGATCCAATTTGGCTGCTTCTACCAGATATTTGGATTCAAAACTCTTGAGCTCTTCCCTTTACCCATAATGCCCTCCAACCTAACATACCTCAGATCTCTTTTGCCACCATTCAGCTTAAGACATGGATCCTGTTGCTCTTGAGCTTTTAAGCAGTATCTAGCCTTTTTTTCATGAGTTACATTTAAGAAACTCATTTTTATATTTATCCTTATTCTTATTCCTCCCTTACAAATTCTTTTAGGCAGTTTCCGGTAGGTTTTTAGTTACCGATTTCTCGGTACCGCTCTAATATACCATATTGGTACTTTTCCTCCCAGGTTAATTTACTCTTTAGAGTACAGTCTCACTATCATTGTTGTTAGTTCTTTCTTTATTCTTTCTACTTCTTTTCTCCACAAAAAAAAAATCTTCCCTTTCTTAGTTTTTCTTCTCTAATAGTAATGGCCGACAAAGTCAGCAGGTTTTAAAAAGTGCATTACCTGTGGGTATAAAATCCCCAAATCAGATGCCCACGGAGAATATGTCTACTGTTTAGGACCCATGTACTTGGACACGGTTTGTTCTAGCTGCTGAATTCAACTTCAGAGTTCTAACTGACCATAGGAATAAGTTAGTAATGAGGGGCCTTCTTCCTTATTCCTCTTCTACTTCTGTGGCTAGAGTTCAGACTCCATCCAAAAAAACAGACAAGCGTAAGCCAGACTCAGTGACTAAAAAAAGGAGTTGTGCAAGAGGTTCCCAGACCATTCTTTCTTGTCGGCTCCTTCATTGGAGCCTCCTACAAAAATGCACAAAAAGTCAGATCTAACTTTGACTGCTTTGGATCCAACTGGTTCTAAAACTAGGTCTCCTCAGATCCAAACTCCTCTGCTCCTACTGGATCTGCTTACTTCATGGCTAGCTTTATCATTGTTGGAAAGATCTCCCTATAGGCATTGCAGACCTCCATCCTCCACATCATCTTTTAGGTGTTCCAGAAGCTTAAATGAAGCTGATGTGGATAGGATGATGAGAAAATTTCTCAGACCTCAGATCCAGATGGTGATACTCCCAACTCTAACTCCCTTTGAATCTGTGAGCCAACCATTGTCCACTTCCCCCTTGGTATCACCTTTTCCAATTCAACCCACTGTTTTAGAGCCCTTGGATCTGAGACCCCTGGGGTGTCCCCACTGGATCCGAAGATGGTCTGTTCTTTGACTTTGGTGACTTCCCTGAGTTGCCTGGCCTCAAATCTTTCAGAGCTGGAGGACTCTCCAAGCTGAAGCATTGGTGTCAGGTCAGGGGGGTTGGGATCAACTCTGAAGCTTTTAGAGCCATCTCTTACCTCAGGAATTCAGAGTTGGACAGCTCAAGTCCATCTCCTTCCTCAGGTGGAGTGCTGGTGGGCTTGCAGGAGCTGATTGTTTGGGAATTACCAGCTCCTTTGCCATCGACTTTTGTCTCCCTTAGGTGTTCTGCCTTTGAGGTTGTAAAGAGGGCCTTCTCTTTGTCTAGAGAAGGGACATCTCTGCCCCCCTCTGATCAGACAACTTTACCTCCTCTAGTTCTCTGCTCTTTGAGCCTCATCCATCCCTTCCACTGGGACAGCCAAATGGTCTAGTCTCCAGTCTGTCCCTTAGGACATCTTCATCTCTTTTGATACTTCCTCAGAGCACCCTTCTGAAGTAGCCCCTCGGAAGAAAATGTGTAAAAGGAGATACCTAGATTCCCCTCAGGAATCTGTCATAGAGGACATTGATTTTGATGAAGGGGAGAGGGTCCCCTAGATCTCCATCTGAAGATGTCTCCTTTGGAAAAATCTTAGAGCTTCTAAAACAAAAAAGTGGTGGGTCTTTCAATACCCCCTCCTAGTGTATATCGAGATACAAAGTGGCCTTTGGCTCTGCAATACTCTGGAATATCCTTCCATGAGAGTCACCCAAGGTTTCAGTAGCTGGGGGACTTTCTCCCATCAGTTGAGGAATAAATGAAAAGGACATCAGATAAAAAAGTTATACACTCACCATAAAGTTCCATCTGTGTTGTCCTTATGTACTCACCATAATGTTCCATCTGTGTCGTACATTTTCATTCTTTCTCAACTTCCTTGCCACCTGCCCCCATCTTTGCTTCTGGAAAGATCTAAGAGTTTTTACAGGAACCTCTGTTCCTTGTTTGAGCTTCAGCTTCCTTTTTCCTTTTTATCTTTGTTAAATTCTTAAACAGGTTGTTCCTTTATTTAGAAATGCGGCAAACCCGATCTGAGTTATGTTAGGTTGACAGGGCATTATAGGTAAAGGGAGGAGCATTTTGGATCTGAAGATGTGGTAGAAGTGGCAGGGGAAGAAGGAAAATGGACAACACAGATGGAATTTTATGGTGAGTACATTTTTTTTACTAGCATCTCCCTGCTATATACATCATTTTGTGACACTGCTCACCGTCCACCTGTATATGTCAAATATAAACCTTTTGATAGCCATTTATAATTGGCTCTGAATCTGCTTTACAACTCACATCTTAACTACAATGCTAACGTTTTCAGCCTTACCTAGTTCCTTCCCTCACTTCCATTTCTTTGAACTTATAAGCATTAATCATACAATCTAATATCTGTCTGATAAACCCACTAATACACATCTTCAAATGTTGAATGTTCAGCATTTACAATGCATTAGTATCTTTTATGCTGTAATAGTTGTCTTTACTTTCATTTAATTGTAATCTAATTTGCAAATGTATGTGTAATTGTTAATATGTTTTATTTAATGTCTATTCATGTATATCACAGAATGTCTGTTTAAAAATGTTTTTAATATGTTAGAGCTTTTCTTCCTGGGACTCTGCAGAAAAGAGGTTTTTGTCTAAATCCACTCAGACAAACTTGGTAAACAAAAGCAAAATAAAGTAAAATCTTTTACATCAACAGGAGCTAGTACCAGCCAGCTCAAACAGATGGGACCTCAGTTTAACATCTCATCCAAAGTTTGACACACTCAGGAGTACATCACCACCTTTATGCTACACTGTAGTGTCAGCAATCCATCTCTCTGGGTTGGGAATAGAAACCCCAACCTTCTGCACCAATGGCGTGCTGCATCACTGACACTAAGATGAGATGGCACAAAAACACAGTAAAGCTTCAACAGGTCTGATATTATAAGTTGGCAAGAAAATAATGATTAGAGGATGGAAAACTGTCAAAAGGAATGAGTTAAGTGACCTTGAGCTATACAGTGGGATGGGCAAAATTGCAAGATGTTTTGTAATAAATGGGGTCCCTGGAACTAATTAATAAAAAGAGGATATAAGTAAATGAATTTATGTGGGCTAATATTATGTTAAGTATAGCATGGGAAACACTGTTTGAAGACTGAAGGGTGAAGACTGCTATTTTTAGGCTGAATTAGAAACAAGATGTGACTCAACTAAAATATAAGAAGTTAAGATTTATAAAGGATGAAATAAGGAACTGTAATTACATGCATTATAATATAGTAATTAACCAAGCAGTAGTACAGAAATTGTACTGTTTTCAAAGATGTGCACCACACATGAGGTATTGTGATGTTATATTTAATAACACTCCTTTTATTTAAAACAATATATATTTAATGGAAATATTTACTGCAAAACTGCAAAACAATAGAATGACTGATAGCACTTCTGATTAATCTAGTGAATGACAAAGAAGCAGATGCTGTTTATTGGATATTTCTCATGCCTGCCAAACTTACATTTTGCTCTTCGTGTGTCCCTCAAGAAATTAGCTTAGAAACTGTGGTATGATTTCTTTCAAGTCTGTTTAAAGTAACCTCAAAAATTAATTCTGAAATTATTGCTTGATTTCTCTTCTCCCACAGGGTAGTTAAAACATTGAGGAGAAATAATGTATATTTCAGATTAAAATTTACTATATGTGTTTTCATTCTTGCAATAATGAGACAATCCTACAGCAGCTTGAGACAAAGACAAACAACTGTCTTACTTTAAGAAAACTCCTACAGCAAGTCTAAAGGACTTCACTTCATTCCATGTTGTTTTTACTGAATGGCATTTTTTTTACTCAAATACTGATGATGATGATAACTTCACTTCAGTCCTTACCAGTGAATGAATCAATAAGGATGACCCTTTACCACCCTCAAAAATTCTTTATTACTGTTCACATTGTCCATATGTCCTCCTTGTGGTGATCACATGAGAATGCATGCACAGTTAAACCTAACAAGGCAAAGGCATCAGAATGTTGCTTAGCAAGCATCTTTCTGTTGCAAAGCTATCACAGTCACTACCATACGTTCATCATATTGATCGCTGCTGCAGTAGCCTCAGGTATAGAGGTTATATCCTGCTAAGGATATAACAACTGGCCAGCTTCCAAAGCTTAATGGCACCTTCCATACATACAAACCATTAGTCAGCTCAAGCAGAGCTGAAGAAAATTAGTGGTTTTGGGCTCGTAGGCCTTCAGAGCTTTCCTACCACCAAAGAGCACACCTCTTGTGGGCGTTCCAGGATTTACTGTCAGATAACTCTATTCCAAGTTCCCTTCAAGGGAAAAAAAAACTTCCACATTTTAATTTTATCACACAAAGCAAACCTTTGAGGTGAAATACACATTGTCTACACAATGTTTTTGTTGACTGTCAAGTGACTTGGTAACTTTTACTCAGGAGTGTTAATTTTTACTTTTGCGAAAAAAGTTGTGAAAACTATTTTTTTGAAAAACTGACTTTTTATACTTGCCTGTTTTATTGATTACTGCAGGTAGGTAAACTTTCCTGGGAATCAGGCATTTTTTTTTTGGCTTTACCATGGAGCAGCCTACTGGTTCCTCAGGTTTTCTTTCGTCCAGCAGCAAAAAGAAAAATATTAACAAGCAGTATTTTCACTACAGCAGGCTACAAAAGTGCCTCAGGTTTAGATAGGTGACTCCGCTGTGAACATTTCAGGTTCCTTAGCTCATTCATCTTTTTCCTTGACTCCCTTTGGTGTAATCCTAATAGCCAACATGGACCAGGGGTTAGATACGTACTCTGTGGCCGTTAGAGTGCCCTTGGTGGGCAAGGGAGAACCACTTCCAAAGCTTAAGGACACATTCCTGTTAGTCATGGAAGAAGGAGCAGGGAATTCCTCTCTGCCTAGTCAGACTGGGATGCCTGTCCTAGGGAGGATTTGTCTGTCAAATGTAGGTCTGCTTCTTCAGAGGTTATGTCTTCTACTGTCCCAATTTCTTTAGACATGAGTGATTTTCTGGGCTTAACACAAGAGTTTAGTTTAGGCTGTTGATCCTTCCAGTTTTGCTGCTTCTGGTAGAAGAAAATGGATTTTTCATTTTCTTCGGAGGCTCAAGATTTTAAAACATAAAAGGATTGCGAAGGGACAACTTTTGATGCGATATCAGTTGTGCCTTTATTCTCACGTATGGGTCGGATGTGATCCCTCGGATCCATTTCTGCCTTATACAAAGGCTTGTGGTCTTTTACCAAGCTCTCAGGCACCCTTTCCAGAATGCACCCCTCCATTACCTCAGATCTCTTTTGCAGCTTCGAGTAAGACGTGGTTGTTTCACTGAGCTCCAGGCTCAGTTTCAAATTTTGTCTATTTCTTTCATATATTGTATTACCTTTAATGTTGGTTTCCTTTCCCAGTTTTTTTTTTTGTATATTTTTACACTTATTTTCTGGTTCTCTCTACTGAATTTTTATTAGTAAATAGAAAGAACTCTGTACTCCCCCAATCATTCTTCTTTCTTTCCATCTTCCTTTAACAACAACATATGTATATATATATATATATATATATATATATATATATATATATATATATATATATATATATATACACATACATATAAAGATATTCAGTGGATATAAAAAGTTTACACACCCCTGTTAAAATGCCAAGTTTTTGTGATATAAAAAAATGAGACCACAATAAATCATTTTAAAACTTTTCCCACCTTTGATGTGACCAATAACCTGTACAATTCAATTGAAAAACAACCAAATCTGTTAGGGGAAAAATATAAAAAATAAAAAAAAAATACAATACACTGGTTGCATAAGTGTGCACACCCTTAAACTAATACTTTGTTGTGTGTGCACACCCTTAAACTAATACTTTGCTGAAGCACCTTTTGAATTACAGCATTCAGTCTTCTTGGGTAGGAGTCCATCACCATGTCACATCCTGACTTGGCAATATTTGCCAACTCTTCCTTGCAAAAGTGCTCCAAATCTGTCAGATTGTGAGGGCATCTCTTGTGCACAGCCCTCTTCAGGTCACCCCACAGATTTTCTATTGGATTTAGGTCTGGGCTCTGGCTGGGCCATTACAAAACTTTAATTTTCTTCTGGCGAAGCCATTCTTTTGTTGATTTGGATGTATGCTTGGGGTCACTGTCGTGTTGAAAGGTGAAATTCCTCTTCATCTTCAGCTTTCTAGCAGAAGGCTGAAGGTTTTGGGCCAAAAGTGGCTGGTATTTGGAACTGTTCATAATTCCCTCCACCTTGACTAAAGCCCCAGTTTCAGCTGAAGAAAAGCAACCCCAAAGCATGATACTGCCACCACCATGTTTCACCATGGGGATGGTGTCCTTTTGATGATGCGAAGTGTTGTTTTTGTGCCAAACGTACCTTTTGGAATTGTGGCAAAAAGTTCAACCTTGCTCTCATCAGACCATAACACATTTTCCCACATGCTTTTGGGAGACTTGATATATTGTTTTGCAAATTTTAGCCGGGCCTGGATGTTTTTTGTGTAAGAAAAGGCTTACTTCTTGCAACCCTATCCCATAGTCCAGACATATGGAGAATATGGGAGATTGTTGTCACACGTAGTACACAACCAGTACTTGCTAGAAATTCCTGCAGCTCCTTTAATGTTGCTGTAGGTCTCTTGGCAGCCTCCCTGACCAGTTTTCATTGTGTCTTTTCATCAATTTTGGAGGGATGTCCAGTTCTTTGCAACGTCACTGTTGTCCCATATTTTCTCCACTTTTTGATGACTGTCTTCACTGTGTTCCATGGTATATCCAATGCTGTGGAAAATTTTTGTACCCTTCTCCTGACTGATACCTTTCAACAATGAGATCCTTTTGATGCATTGTAAGCTCTCTGCAAACCATGGCTTTTGCTGTAGCAGACAACTGAGTAAATGTCAGGAAAATCCTACTAGTACAGCTGAACTTTATTTGGGGTTAATCAGAGTCTCTTTAATTGATGGCAGGTGTGTACCCAAGAAGACTGAATGTTGTAATTAAATCAAAATGTGCTTCAAAAAAGTATTAGTTTCAGGGTGCACACACACACAACAAATTATTAGTTTAAGGGTGTGCACACTTATGCAACCAGCATATTGTATACTTTTTTATTTTTTATATTTTTTCCCCTAATAGATTTAGTTGTTTTTCAATTGAATTGTACAGGTTATAGGTCACATTAAAGGTGGAAAAAAGTTTTCAAATGATTTATTGTGGTCTCATTTTTTTTTTATATCACAAAACCCATTTTATATACACAGTGTATATATATATATATATATATATATATATATATATATATATATATATATATATATATATATATATATATACATATATATATATATATATATATATATATGGATCTAGGACTGTTGAATGAAAGTTCAACAGTCCGAATCCACTATCATCGAACACACTTTAGAGAAAGCGCTTTTCACCGAAAAAGTGCTTTTGCTAAAGTGTGTTAAAAAAAAAAAAAGAAAAAAACAGTAAATTAATGTTTATGCAGGGGGACAAGCCCCCCTGCACTCCCCTACTTTAATATTCTCACTCCGAGATCACACTACAATGAGGAGAAGGAAAGTTTTCTCTTATCTGCACCGTAGTACGGTCTCTGCAACAGTCATTCCCCCACAACTCCCTCTAACTGCAGGCATACTTCTGTGAAAGTGCTTCTTTGGTGAAAAGCACTTTCACGTAAGTATGCCCAGCCATTTTTGTTTAGGTAAAAAATTCCTTCAGGGATCAGTACGGATCCTATATATATATATATTTATACACACACACACACACACACACATACACACACACACACACCATCTTTCTGGTTTTTCAATATTAAGATTACTAAGTGTTATTGTTGTTTTTTTCTCATGGATGTTCTTGTAGATAGTGGTTTGTGCTGCTAGTTCTTCATTGCTTATCCTGTGATCTGATGTTATTAATCTTCACCTAATCCTTGACGGTGGGTTCGGTTCTGAACCCTCAGAATCGACTTGGCTGTATTTCCAGCTGATGCTCTCCAAACTCTTGAGCCAAGCTCTACCCATAATGCTTCTCACAGAGATTACCCTAGATCTCGTTTGCCGCTTCGGAGACTTGACGTGTTCTTCATATCTCTCGAGCCTTGGCAGTTTTTTGTAAGTCTTATTTCAATTTTCTAACTCAAACCTCTTCTACTATTTATTGCTTTATTAGTAATTCTGCCCGCTCCTCCTTTCTGCTGAAATTTCTGAATTTTCTGATAATCTCTGTTACCGAATGGTAAAGCTCTTCACTTACCATAGTTCGTAATCTTTCACTTTATAATACCTTTTAAGGTATACTGGTTACCATTACTGGTATTTTCCTCTTTTCTTCTTTCCTAAAAATGTCTTCTCTATCTTTTTCCTGATCGTGGATAATGGCGGACCAAAAACAATCACCCTCTAAACCTTGAAAGGGCTCCTCAGGATTCAAGAGGTGTAAGAAATGTGAGGGTAAAATGCCCAGTTCTGACAGGCACACTTTATGTATTTATTGTTTGGGCAAAATTCATTTACAGGAAAATTGTGCATTTTGCCACAGATTCTCCTCTCACACTTTAACGGAGAAGAAAAGCAAACTTGTTTTGAAAGGCCTATTGAAATCTTCCTTTGATGAGGCCATTTCTGGTTCTAAAGAGAAAACTGAGGAAGAGGGAACCTCTTCCCATAGTTCAAAGAAAAGATTGTCCTTGGTTCCAAGTTCTTCAGAACCAACTCAAAAAATGCTAAAAATTTCCTCGGCACTGAAAAGTTCTTCAGCTCTGGGAGACCTGACACAAACCACGAAATTGACTTTGGAGCGAACAGATGCTTCGGTATCGGTTCCGACGGAACACTCAGTAATAAAGACATCAGAAGTTCCTACGCTTCCATGAACCACTTATTCCCTGATGTGAACCCCTTCAGAGACACCCCTTTTGTGGAAGTCAGACCATCTAGTTCTCCTTCCACTTTATTGGTGAGGTTTACTAAGAGTCTATCTAAGCAGGACATTATGAGGTTAGTGGATCAGCTTCTTGAGGCAAGAGGACTGCCCTCAGTTCCGAGCCAATCTGGCGTCGAGACTATAAACCCTATGACACCTACCTTCACTCCTCCTCCAACTCTACCAGAGCCTTTGGAATCCTCAGTTCTGACAGTACCGGCACCAACTTAGTTCCGATAGCCTGTCCATCTTTGGTTCCAACAACCACCTTGATTATCTTTGAGTCTTCGGCACCGGAGAACTCTCGGGGTCGGGACTCGCTGGTTGGTTCTGAGATGCATGGTACACTTCTGCTTCCGTCTGAGCCATGTATGCCTCTTGGAACATCAGCTCTTGTAGTTCAGACCCAGGCTCCTGGTCTGGGGCTGTCTTCTCGGTGCAGGGTGTGACCCCTGTTCCGAAGCAGTCCTTTTCGGTTCCGGGCTCCCATCCCTCTATGGTGGGACCTGCCTTCTGGATTATGGAGAAGGCTTTATCTGTTGGGGATTCCTAGTCTTTGCCTTCCCTGTTGGGACAGATTTCTTCCCCTTCTTCTCGACCGGAGCAACCACTGACCTAATCCCCCGGGTAGAGGGCGGAAAAGGCCCAGGTGACTCCCACCTTAGTGGTATCCTCTTTGGAAACTTCCCCGGAACATCCACCCAAGGAAGTGCCTGCAAAGAAGAAGTGCAAGAGGAAGCACCTCGACTCCCCTGAAGAGTCTTACACCGAAGATACTGACTTTGATGAAGGGGAAAGCTTCCCTAGGTCTCCCCCTGAAGATGTTTCCTTCAGGGACATCCTTGAAATCCTAAAACAGAGGGGTGGCTGGTCCTCCACCCAGCCTTTCTCAGAGGAGGCAGTATACCTGGAGGCTTTTCATGCCCAACCCTCCACTTCTTGGATTTCTCCGCCCACTGATGATCTCATCAAGATGATTGCTCAACAGGCGTGGAATATACCCGATGCTATAGAGCCAATCCCAGAGAGGCCAGATCGTGTATTGTCATCACCCAAAGAAGAACCACACTGGTCGAAAGGAATCCCTGTTGACGCCATGGTGGTAGCAGCAGCCACCAAGAGAGAACTCCCAGAAGAGTCACACTATCCATCCTCCTAACAAGGATTCGAGGATGTTAGATAGATTTGGGAAGCATGTTTATGCTTCAACGACCTTTGCTTTGAGGTCCTTGAATTAGATGGCACACTTTACCAGATTACAAAAAGATTTGATTAAAAAGCTTTTAAATACTCTGTCAGGAGCCATAGCTGAGAAGGTTTGCAATACCGTTTCCTCCCAACTTGCAACCCTAGAATCTTTTTCCAATTCGGCCATGAGTCTCGTAGGACATGCAGCTGAAGGGATGTCCAGAGCAGTGGGTTCAAGTATAGCTATCAGAAGGCACTCCTGGATGCACTTATGTGACTTTGCAGAGCCATTCAAAGCCTCATTTGTCAATGCTCTCTTTGATGGATCAACCCTTTTCGGCCCAAAAGTTAAAGAAACTCTATCCAGAAGTGAGCAGGATGGTAAGACCCTATCTGCCATAGGCATACATTTCTCACTTCTCAGAGACCTTACTCAAGGAAACAGAGGAGTGGGAGACTATGGTTTAATAAATCCAAGGGTCCTTTCTATGTCTCACGAGGCAAAGATTTCCCCCGGGGCAAAAGGGGAACAATAGAAGACGCTGCCCTAGAGGTAGGAATGGACCACAGAATCAGGGGTCCAGAAAATCCTTCTCTGTTACTTCCTATCAGCATCCCTGAATGGATGCCCGATTGCCCTCCTCTGGAGGCAGTCGGGGGATGATTATCCCTTCACCTACTAGCCTGGCAATCAATAACTTCGGACAAATGGGTGCACGGAATAATATCCAGAGGTTACCAGATCCCATTGTTTACAACCCCCAAACCACAGAAAAAACTAACAGATATTCCACCCAATCAAAGGTAGTGAGCAGTCTTAGAAATCCAAAAACTGTGCAAAAAAAAGAGTCATCCAAAAAGTCCCACCAGACCAAGCAGGATCTGGAATTTACTCAAGATTCTTTTTAGTGCCAAAGAAAACAGGAGACTGGAGACCCATTTTGGATCTCAGCCAATTCAACAAATCGGTTCACCAAACCAAATTCCAGATGGTCTTGGTACAAGCCATACTTCCTTTCTTGGAAAAAGGTGACTGGATGTGCTCTATAGACCTTAAGGATCCTTATTACCACATAAAGATGGAAAAAAGCTCCAGGAGGTTTCTACTCTTCCAGCTAGAAATCAGTCATTATCAATTCAGAGCACTACCCTTTGGACTCACCACAGCCCCCAGGGTGTTTACCAAATGCATGGCAATGGCTGCAGCACACCTCAGACTGCAGGGATTTCTGGTATTTCCATACCTTGACGACTGGCTCCTCACTGCTACTACCAGGCGTCACTTAGAACAGGTAAGAGACTACACCACGTCTGTCTGCACGTCTCTAATCATTTCAATAAATCTTAAAAAATCCAACCTGCAGCCTACTCAACAACTAGATTTCATGGGTGCTCACCTAAACACTGTCTCAGGAATAGCTTTCCTTTCTCCAGGGAGACTACGAAGCATCAGGGCTCTAGTCAAGCAAATTCTCCAAAGCAACAGAGTCCCAGCAAGACTGATCCTTCAAACCTTAGGTTCAATGGCTGCCTCAGTTACCCTGGTTCCGCTAGCAAGGTTTCATATGTGAATATTACAGTGGTTACTAGCAACCCAATAGTCTCTAATTCACCAACCAATGTCTTACCAGATCTTGATCACCAATCATTGCAAACAAGACCTGAAATGGTGACTTTACCTGACCAGATTTTTCTGGGCCGACCATTTATTCTTCCCCAGCCCCAAGCCATAGTGATCACGGATGCTTCCCAGATAGGATGGGGGGGCATTATGTGGGGAAGACAGTTAAAGGCACATGGTCCCAACTAGAGGCCAACTTGCACATCAGTGTTCTAGAGATGAGGGCAGAGCTGTTAGTGTTGCAAGCATTCCAGGATACCCTTCCTCTAGGGACAGTTGGAATTCAGACAGACAATATGTCAGTAGTCTGGTACATCAACAAACAAGGGGGAACCAAATCGTATCCACTATGTCGAGAGACACTCAAAGTTTGGCAATGGGCAATTTCTTTCTACCGCTTTCTGATAGCAATGCACATTCTGGGAAGTTCCAGTGTGATAGCGGACAGTTTGAGCAGGACAATTCTCATGCCTCACGAGTGGTCTCTGAATCCTGTAGTGGCAGACAGTATCTTCCACCAATTGGGCCTGCCTTGCTGCGACCTATTCGCTTCCCCCCTGAACAACAAATGCAGAAGTTACTTTGCCCTAATCCCCCCACCGGGTGTCACCCAAGGACGCTCTTCTCCACAATTGGCCTCCCGGTCTATTGTATGCCTCCCCCAGTACCTCTGATTTTACAATTCCTGAAGAAAGCCAAAATGACAAAGAATACCATAATCCTCATTGCTCCATTCTGACCTCAACAAGTTTGGTTTCCCTTCCTTTGCCCTCATCTGTTACAGAAACCATGGAGTCGGGACCCAGTTCCGGATCTGCTAACTCACCCAGAGGGCATGGTTCATCCAAATTTACAGCACCTCAAGCTGACTGTATGGCTTCTCCAATTCCTATGATTGCCAGGCATCCCTCCATCTTGTCACCCATACAGTGTATTATTATTGCACATCACAAACCTACTACTAGGAAACTGTACCTGTGCAACTGGAAAAAAATTACCATATGCTCCAATCCAACACATCCTAGATTTTTAAATACCCTCTTTGAATCTAGTTCCTCTTCTTCTACAAAACAGTTTCACCTAGCAGCAATCTCAAATTTTCATACTGATTGGAATAACTCGTCAATAATGTCTCACAGACTTTCCAAAGCGTTCTTGAAAGGTCTGTTCTTACTGAGACCTCCCTTTAAGGAACTAGTTCTTACATGGGATTTGACTCTGGTTTTCCAAGCATTAACACAAACCCCATTTGAACCAGTAGCATCTTGTCATTTGAAATATTTATCTTGGAAGACTTTATTTCTGGTGGCAATCACCTCTGCAAGAAGAGTTTCTGACTTCCATGCCTTATCATGCAAATCATCCTACCTAATCTTCCATAAAGACAGAGTCCAACTAAGGACAAACCCCTCCTTTCTTCCAAAAGTAGTTTCTTAATCCAATATCAATCAGACCTTACAACTGCCAACATTTTTTCCCTAGCTTTTCCAACAAAGGAGAATATGCACTTCATTTACTTGATGTACACAGACAATTGCATTTTTATCTCCACAAAACTAAAGAGTTCTGAAAATCTGATCAATTGCAGCTTTTTCATCTCTACGAATGGGTTGTGCAGTTACTAAAGTTACCTTAGCTAAATGGTTGAGAGACTGCATCACATTCATTTATCAATCACAAGGACCTCAACTTCCCCAAACAATTAAAGCCACTCAACAAGGGCTATTGCCACGTCAGCAGTTTTTCATGCAAGAGCTTCACTGGATGACATTTGTGCGGCAGCCACATGGTCTTCTCACCATACCTTTATCGCACATTACAAATTAGACCAGGTCTTGAGAGTTTAAGCATCCTTCGACTCTATGGTGCTTCGGAATATTCTTCCATGAGACCTCCCAAGGCAAATAAGTAGCTGGGGATTCTGTCCCACCATCAAGGATTAGGTGAAGATTAATAACATCAGATAAAGAAGTTATGTCTTACCATAATGCTCCATCTGTGTTGTTCATCTTTAATAATCCTTGACATACACACCCACCGTCCCCCCATCCTAAGGCTATTAGAAGACCTCTCCAATTCTGATCCAGTTTCTCATCAAGAATTCATAGATGGCCTCGTTTCTATCTGTATAAATGTCTATATGTATGTATATATGTGTAAATGAATAAACATCCTGATATCTTTGACTGTATTCTGCCATCTGGCAAACTCGATCTGAGGTAATCTCTATGAGGAGCATTATGGGTAGAGCCTGGCTCGAGAGTTTGGAGAGCGTGAGCTGGAAATAGGGCCGAGTCGGTTCCGAAGGTTCAGAACCAAACTCACCATCAATGATTGGTGAAGATGAACAACACAGATGGAACATTATGGTAAGACATAACTTCTTTTTTTTGGTTAGTTATTAAAATGTCTCAGAAACCTGACAAACCTTTAGGGTTTAAGAATTGTGAAGAGTGTGGTAAAAAATGCCTTTGAGTGATGCACACTCTTTGTGTGTATTGTCTGGGTCCTTTACACCTGCAAGAATGTTGCAGTATTAGCCATGGCTTTAATCAGCATGCTTTGTTAGAGAGAAAGAATAAGTTGATGGTAAAAAAGTGCACTGAAAAGCCCTTTTTCTGAAGCAATTTCGGGCCATTAATCTGCTAAATTTTTGCCTACTTCTTCAACTTCTTCTGATAGACTGAAAATGATTCCTCCATTGGCTCCGAAGGTTTCTTTGGAGCCGGCTCAGAAGATGGAAAAACTTTCTGCTGCATTAAATACTTCGGAGCAGAAGAGTATTGGATCTGAAGGTTCATCGGAGTGTTTAGTAGTCTCCGCTC
This sequence comes from Protopterus annectens, assembly GCF_019279795.1. NCBI lineage: Eukaryota > Metazoa > Chordata > Ceratodontiformes > Protopteridae > Protopterus > Protopterus annectens. The sequence continues at coordinate 302,714,369 of NC_056732.1, read as the reverse complement.
TAACAACATCTGCTCCAACGCAAACTCAAATCCAAGAACAATCTCCTTCCATTGAACCTGTTTCTTCTATACTGCCTTCCCCTGTTTGGCAAAATCCAGGTCTCCATCCCTATCTACCCAATCTACTAGAAGTCTATCAGACAATGATGTGGATAGGGTTGTACAGAGGTTACTCAAGACACCAGTGCTGGCCAAGTTGTTGTTGGATCTGCACCCTAAGGCTTCGGACCCATTGAAGTCCACCCTGGTAGTTTCTCTTCCTCCTCTGACCCAGCCTTTGAGTTGAGAGTTAGAAGATTCTGATGTCCAGATTGTGTCTGGGTCGGATCAGAGACCTCCACTGTCATCTGCTGTGAGTTCGTCTCCTTTGTCTGAGTGGGAGGATTCTAGGAGTCATAGCTCTCTGGTTGGTCCTGAGGATAAAGAGCTGACCACTTTTTCTTTGGCTTGGACCCTGCCGCTTGGAGAGTCAGCTCAAATGAGCTTGGCTCTTACCTCAGCCTTGGACTTCTTGTCTTCTGGTCCAGAGGGGCCTCCGGTGACAACTTCTTTTTTGTCAGTGCCAGGGAGTGCCTCGAATCATGGGCACGGAGTCTTTGAGGCTATGAGGTGAGCTTTGACTGCTTCTTAGTCTCAGACTCAGTCTTGTCAGGATCTTCCTTCCCCTTCCCTGTCAGTGCCTTCCTCCTCTATTTTACCCCATCAACAGGGGCAGCCGGGCCCTAAGCCTCAGGACGTTCCTCAGGGAACCCGTCTTCTGAAACTTCCCCAGATTATCCCACTGAGGAAGTCCCCTGGAAGAAAACTTGTAAAAGGAAGTATCTAGACTTCCCAGAGGAGTCCATCACTTCAGATACTGATCTCAAGGAAGCCAAAGGGTCCCCTCGGTCACCTCCTGAAGATGTCTCATTTGGAGACATCTTGGAAATGCTTAAACAGAGAGGTGGCTGACAGTTCAGCTGCCTTTCGGCAGAGGAATTGATCTACCTGAAAGCTTTCGGGTCCCGCTCTTCCACCTCCTGGGTGACCCCTCCTTCCAATAAGCTTATTGACTTAAGGCTTGGGAGACCCTAGATACCATAGATCCTATTCCTTGGAGGCCAAATAAGTACATCACATTGCCTACTAACAAAAATTTTCTTTCAAAAGAAGTAGCTGTAAATGCCATGGTCATGGTGGCGGCCACCAAAAAGGAACTTTCTGAGACCAGTTTCACTATCCACCCTCCTAATAAGGATTCTAGGAAGATGGATAGATATGGGAAGCACATCTTCTCTTTGGCAGCCTTTATTCTTCGCTCGCTGAGTTACCGTACCCATTTTACGTAACTTCAGAGGGATCTGATAAAAGAACTGACAGAAACCCTGCAGGGAGCTTTGGCTGGGCAGGTCACAGACAAAGTAGACTCTCAGCTTGCTACCCTAAATTCTGTTGTTAACTTCTCCATGAGACTGATTTCATATGCAACAGATGGGGCGAGTAGAGCAGCAGGTTCAGGTATCTCCATTAGGAGGCAGACCTGGATGCGACTTTGCGATTTCACAGAACCTTTCAAGTCTTCCTTTATGAATGCCCCTTTTGATGGCGCATCTCTTTTTGGTCTGAAAGTCAAAGATATGCTCACCAGGTGTGAACAAAAAGGCAAGACCTTGTCTGCCATAGGAGTCCGTTTTCTACTCTAACCATACCCTCAAAGGTCAGAAAGGTAGTGGAAAGATGTGGTTCTGAAAATCTTAAAGGTCTTTTCCAGACACATGTTGAAAGTTCCCCCAGAGGCAGAGGAGGGAACAGTAATGGAAGATGGCCCCCTCACTGCAGGGGAGACCCTCAAAATCAGGGCTACAGAGATACCTTCTTTCGCAAGGCCTTTCAGCACTCCTGAACAGAAGGTCCAATTGCCCACCTCTGGAGGCATTTGACGATTGGCTGTCTCTGCACCCACTGGCCTGGTAAGAGATTACAAATGACAAAGGGGTGCAGAAAATAATATCCAGTGGTTATATCATCCCCTTTGCCCCTCCTCTCCCCCAAAACAAAAAAGTCCCAGATGTGCCACCCAATTAAAGGGTCAAGCAATCAAACAAATTCAAAAGTTGCTAGACAAAAGAGTCATCCAAGAAGTCCTGTCAGACCAACAAGGATTCAGAACTTACTCCCGATTCTTTTTAGTACCAAAGAAAACAGGGGACTAGAGACCCATTCTGGATCTCAGCAACCTAAACAAGTCGATCAAAAAGAGCAAGTTTCGAATGGTCACTTTACAGTCTATGCTGCCCTTTCTGGGAAAAGACAATTGGATGTGCTCAATAGATCTTCAGGATGTGTACTACCATAAAAATGGACACACACTCTAGAAGACATCTGTGCTTCTGGCTGGGAGCCATCCAGTCATTATTAGTTTTGAGCCCTGCCCTTTGGTTTCACTATAGCCCCCAGAGTGTTCACCAAATGCATGGCAGTGGTTGCAGCTCACTTGAGGTGCCTAAGATTCCGAATGTTTCCATAATTAGATGACTGGCTCCTAACCACCACAACAAGGCATCAACTCATAAGGGCAAGAGAAACTACCTTACAACTCTGCTCACATTTAGGAATCACCGTAAATTTAAAAAAATCAGCTCTACAACTTTGTCAAAATTTGGTTTTCATAGGAACTCATCTACATACAAGACAAATGATATCAAATCTTCTCTCCTACAGAATAATATCATTGCACAATCAAGTGAGAATATTGATTCACAAGAAAAGAGTGATGGCAAAAGTTGTACTACAGGTCTTGGGAACAATGACAGCTTCAATAGTGTTAGTGCCACTAGTCTGCCTACACATTAAGATACTGCAATGCTTGTTGTCGACCTATCTAGGTCCTATGTAGAACTTCCAGTGTCTCACAAGATCTTGACTACAGATTCATGCAAAAAGGAACTTCAGTGGTGGATCCATTATGATCAAGTCAGTGTAGAACGTTTATTTATACCCAGTCAACCCCAAGCCACAGTGACCACGAATGCCTCCCAGAAAGGGTGGGGTGGGAAGGGATTATCTGGGAAGGATAGTCCAAGGCACTTGGTCCCTTTCCGAGGCCCATCTACACATACATTTTCTAGAGATGAGAGCAGTGCTTATAGCATTGCAAGCCTTCTAAGACTCTCCCTTTAACAATACCAATCCAGTCAGACAACATGTCAGTAGTCTGGTACATCAACAGACAAGGAGGAACCAGATCTTACCCGCTTTGTCAGGAAGCACTCCAAGTTTGGCAATGAGTGATATCTTCTAGTTGCTTTCTGACAGCAATGCACATTCATGGGAAATCCATCTTCATAGCGGACAAGCTCAGCAGGGCAATTTTAGTGCCACATGAGTGGTCTCTCAAACAAGAAAGAATATTCCAGAAATGGGGCCAACCTTCCTGCGACCTTTTTGCTTCTCCAGTAAACAACAAATGCAACAGATACTTTACCCTAATCCACCCTCAGGGGGAGACTCCGAGATATGCACTTGTTTATGACTAGCCCTGGGACTTCTTTACGCTTATCCCCCAACACCCCTGATTCCCATATTTTTACAGAAAGCAAGCTTGTTGAAAAGAAAAATCATCCTCATTGCCCCTTACTTGCCCTGGCAGATTTGGTTTCCTTTTCTGTGGCCTTATCTAATTGAAGAACCATGGATTGTAGACCCAGTTCTAGACCTCCTATCGAATCCGCAAAAAATGGTTCATCGTGATTTGCGGAATCTGAAATTGACAGCATGACTGCTCCAATTCCAGTGATAGACAAACATCCCATACCATCCCCAACTAGACATATTTTACTTTCCTCACATAAGATCTCCACATATAAACATTACAGAGGCAAATGGAAAAGGTTTGCTGTGTGGGCTACAGAAAATAATGTTGATCCTTTTACTGCTCCCCTTCATTTTAGTTTTGATTTTTTGGTGAAGCTTTTTAATGAAGGTGCTGTAGCAGCAACTATATGAGTTCAGTTGGCCGCTATTTCCAGTTTTCATCTAGGGGAAAATGGCTGTACAATTATGTCACACAAGCTTTGTAAGACCTTTTTATAAGGAACCTTCATGTTAAGACCTCCTTATTAAAGTCCATCGCCTCCCTGGGATTTAATTGTTGTACTATCCTGTATCATTCATTCCCCTTTTGAGCTTGCAGCTAATTGTGATGTAAAATTTTTGTCAATGGAAAACATTTTTTCTGGTGGCTATTACTTCAGCAAGGAGAATATCTATATTGCAGGCCTTATCTGCTAATCCTCCTTATTTGGTGTTTCATAAGGACAGAGTTTCTTTTCATACTAATCCTTCTTTTTTCCTAAAGTAGTTTCTGACAATAACCTAAACCAATCAATTGAACTACCAGTGTTTTCCCAAATTTCCAAAATAAAGGAGTGTATATGTTACATTTATTGGACGTTCATTTGCACAGAACTAAAGATTTTAGAAAGTCAGAACAATTATTTATTTATTTTTCTGAAACCAGAAAAGGTTTACCAGTAACCAAGGTTACCTTATCTAAATGGCTTTCTGATTGTCCTTTATTTATACTTCCCAGAGTAAACAACTACATGAACCTGTGATAACTCATACTACTGGAATTATGGGTACTTCTTCAGCGTTTCTAACTAAAGTTTCTATGGATAGTACTTGTGCAGCAGCAACTTGGTCAAATCCCCATACTTTTATTACACATTACAAACTAGATTTGGCCTCCAGGAGTAGACCTTCCTTTGGAGCTATGGTTCTAAGGAATAATGTGAAATTGTTCGATCTCGCCGTTTGTTCTTACACACGGGTTCGGAGCCGATCCTTGGCTCCGAGTCGGCCACATCACCAGCTTCGCATCTTCGAGAAAGCTCGAGGCACAGTGCTATCCCATGATCCTCCGGTGTCAACCCTCAGATCTAGTTTGCCGCTAGCAGCAGATCGCATACTGAGAGGCTCGGGCCAGTATATTTTCATTATATTTCATCTTTTTCGAAGTTGTAGTTAGAATTAGTGCTTAAAGTAGTTTTGTAAGTAGTATATAGTAGTGTAGAGAGTGTTAGTTAACAGAGTGTGCTTTTTCCTCTTAGATAAAAATAGTTTAGTATTTACTTAGTTAAGGCCTTGGATTTTTTTGTCAGGATTGACAGTAATTTTTATATAATATTGTAGTTTTTTGCCTTAACTTTTTCCCCTATTTTCCCTTATAACATAGTTAGATAGTGTTAAAACTGTTTATCTATTATTATTATAGATATATATATATAAATACTTATACTTATATATATATATATAGTGTGTGTTCCTATATATTAGTGTGCTGTGTTTTTTGATATATATTTTTTCATAACTTTACAGTTAAAAATGTCTGAGAAAGCCAAATCAGGCTTCAAGAGATGTCAGTGTGACAAAAGATGTCCATTACTGATAACCATTCCTCCTGCGTCTACTGTCTTGGCCCTCTCCACTTGCAGGAAGACTGCTCCATATGTCATTCCTTCAGTGGGAGGGTCATGCTGGAAAGACACAGGAAGTTGGTTGACAGAGGGTTGCTTAAACCCGAATTTCAAGAGGCCCTGGACAAGACCGAACAAGTGTCCAAGTCTTCGAAGGGGTCGAAGTTTTCAAGAGTGTCGGAGCCTAAGTCCTCAGCTCCGAGCACCTCTTTCCAGATTCGGACACCGGCTCCAAAGGCCTCGGGGTCGGGCGTCGAGTCCTTGTCTCTGATCGAGACTACCGTGTTGGAGCCGGTATCGGAGTTACCACCGCCTTCAATCCTTCGCTCGGTGACGGCTTCGGCCCCTTCGACCCATTCTTCGAGGCCGCTTTCCAATTCCGACATCGTTCTGACGTTGACCGAGTGGTACAGAAGCTAATGGAGAACTCGGCTCTGTCCAAACTCATCAAAGTTTCATCCCAGTTGGTATCGAAACTCAAGACCCTTCCTACCCCTTTGACCAATCCTCCTCCGTGACCTCTCGAGCCGTTGGAGCCAGGAATCGAAGAGCCGATGAGTGTAGAGCCCTCGGTGCCGAAGCCTCCAGTTGTGCTATCGACACCTTTAACCTCGACACCCTCGGAGCCAGCCGGGGGGTCTCGGAGCCGACAGTCTTTCCTTGGTTCCATGGGGGACAGTCGAACCAAACTTTCGGTTCCGACTCTTCCCCTCGGAGCCTCGGCTCAGATCAGTTTGGTTCCGTCCTCAGGGTCGGAGCCCATGGCTCTGGTTCCCGGGAGGCTATTGGCTTCTTCAGAACCAATGGCGTCCTCGGACCGGGGCACCGGTGCCTTCAACATCATGAGGAAGGTCTTGTCTGAACAGACACTTACATCATCGACATCTTCTTCTCCTTCCCCAAAGGGTCTGTGTTCTGCTTCTGTACCTTCGGTCCCTGCTAAGCGTCAAGACCCAATGCCTCAACAAGCCCCAGAGGACGCCCCTACTTCCTCGGAAGCATCCCCAGAAGCCCCCTCTGAGGATGTACCGAGGAAAAGATTGTGCAAGAGGAGGCACATAGATTCCCCACAGGAATCTCTAACATTGGATACTGATTTGGATGAAGCAGAAGGGTCCCCACAGTCCCCCTCTGAAGATGTCTCTTTTGCTGACATTTTAGAAATCTTGAAACAGAGGGGAGATTGGCAATCCCTTACCCCTTCTGCAGACGAATCGGTACTGCTGAAGGCTGGGTGACCCCTCCGTTTGACGAGCTTATGGATCGTATAGCCCGTAGAGCTTGGGAATCACCTGATACAGTGGAACCGGTCCCCCGTAGACCTAACAAATACATCACGGCCCCTCAAGACAAGAGTTACCTTACAAAAGGAGTTCCCGTGGATACTATGGTGGTGGCAGCAGCCACTAAAAAGGAAATGTCCGAATCATCCTCCTCTGTCCATCCTCCTAATAAGGATTCTAGGACGATAGACAGGTATGGGAAGCGCGTATTTAGTTCTGCGACTTTCTCCATGAGATCGCTCAACTACCTTACGCATTTCATGCGTCTACAGAGAGATCTCCTTAAGGAACTCGGAGATACTCTCCAGGGTAACACAGATGCTGCTGTCTCCGAAAAAGTGACAGCACAGCTTAATACCCTCAACTCCATAGTGAATTCGTCCATGAGGCTTATTTCATACGCAGCTGAAGGATCGAGTAGGGCGGCAGCTTCAGCGATTGCTCAGAGGAGGCAATCCTGGTTGCGCCTATGCTCCTTTGCGGAATCTTTCAAGTCTTCCCTTACAAACGCCACCTTTGATGGTGCTTCCTTGTTTGGCCCCAAAGTAAAGGAGACCCTCACTAGGTGCGAGCAAGAAGGGAAGACCCTGTCTGCCATAGGGGTCCATTTTTCCGCCCCGTCTAGACCATACCCCAAAGGGAATAGAGGCGGAAAAATGTGGTTCCGAAAGACTCAGGGATCCTTTCAGCCCACTCAGAGTGATACACCCTCCAGAGGCAGAGGAGGGGCAAGAAATGGAAGATGCTACCCAGGCGGCAGAGGGGGTCCGCAAAATCAGGGCGACAGAGAGACCTTCTCTGGGAAGCCCTTCCAGCACTCCTGAGTGCAGGCCCGACTGTCCTACTCTGGAGGCAGTCGGGGGTCGTTTAGCTTTATACCGGGAGGCCTGGCTAAATCTCACATCAGATTCCTGGGTAAAAAGCATAGTTACCAGAGGCTACAATATTCCCTTTACAAAAACCCCACCTGCCCCCAGAAAGCTCCCAAATGTTCCACCCAGTCTGTGAGACCAGGCAGTCGTAGAGATAGAAAGGCTGCTCGAAAACAGAGTCATCCAACCAGTCCCAGCGGACCAAATAGGATCCAGAACTTACTCAAGGTTCTTTTTAGTTCCAAAGAAAACAGGGGACTGGAGACCGATTTTGGATCTCAGCAAACTCAACACCTTCGTGGAGAAAATGACTAGAACTGGTGCAGACTTGGATGACCTCCAACACAGCTCAAACAAAATAATTCTTTATTGTATAAAAGTATAAACATCCACTGGTTAAGCGCTTTCAACTGTCAACATACAGTCTTCCTCAGAACCAGAAATTAGGAATTGTTCCTAGTTTATATAGTAAAAATGGTGCCAAAATATTTAAAGCAACAACCCTCCATATAAATTTAAATTTAAAAAAACAGATGCTACAAATACTTTTTTACTAATCAACTAAATTAAATTAAGAACAATGCATATTACATATATAATGTATAACATACTATAAATATTGTAATACTACAGATATTTAAAATCACATATAAATCCATTAAATTTCTAACTTAATATTAAAAAATCCATTAAATTTCTAACTTAATATTAAAAAAGGTTTAATGCTTATGCTGTCATTGATACCAGGGAATCTAGTGGCATCTGTATGTATTTGCCACTTGCTTTCTTTCAATGCCAAGGACATTTTCCAGTCCCCTCCATATAAATGACTAACTACCTGGTCAATAATAGCAAATTTAAATAAATGCTCTTCACCTTTATCTTGTATATGCCTATATAGAGCGTTGTTCTTATCCTGTATTTGTATTTTATAATAATGTTCGTAAATACGTCTTTTTAACTGTCTTTCTGTTTTACCTATGTAAAATGCAGGACAGGCAATACAGGTAGCAATGTATACTACCTGTTTGGTGTTACAATTACCTGCCCTGCACTTCACAAAAGTATAATTGATGTCTTCTAGCCTAACAAGCCTTCAAGCCTAACAACTTATGTCCTCCCTGAGGACATAAGTGATCACTTGCTTACCTATTTAATCAGAATAAAAACTGTCATCCTAAACTCTGCCATCTGTAGAACTATTCACACTACCAAAAATTTTAACCCTGCTCACTTTCAAGCTGAACTAGTCACCTGTGACTGGTCACCCCTGAAATACCTCCCAATAGATAATGCTGTGAAATACTTTAACTCTAAATTTCTAACCATTTTAGACAGCCATGCCCCATTACGCAAACTTAGAATTAGAACCAAACCGACACCATGGCTCACCAAAACGACCAAACAAAAAATCCTCCAAAGAAATAAACAATGGGCCAAATGGCGCTCAACAAAAAGCTCCTCAGACCACCTGCAATTCAGACAGCTAAGAAATGAAACAAAAAAGCCATATTAGCTGATAAAAGAAACTACTACTACCAACTACAACAAACCAACCAAAATAATCCCCCAAAATTCTGGCGAGGTATCAATAACCTCCTACACCCTGGATGCTCAAGTACTCCCTCTCCCTCTGGCTCTGATCACAACAATCCCATCCAAATAGCTGACTCATTTAATACTTTTTTCACTGAAACCATACAATCCCTAGCCAACCAGCTATCCCCTAGCATCCCAGGCTCTGCCACAACCTTTACCAATAATTCTCATCAATTTCATTTTCAGCCAGTGCCCACTTCACTTATCTGTAACCTCATACAGAAACTTAAACCCACTACTCTCTCTGCTGATAAATTACCTGCAGAATACCTGCAAAAAGCTGCTAAAGTCATAGCCTACCCCATATCTGTCCTCATTAACAGAACTATTTCTGAAGGATCTATTCCCCTAATCTGGAAAGTCTCTCACATAATTCCCCAGCATAAGGGCGGTAACTCCAAAGAGTTGTCTAATTATAGGCCCATAGCTATTCTATCTCCTTTGGCAAAAATAATGGAGAAATGTATACACATACAACTGTTAACCTACCTACTCAATCACAATTTATTAGCACCCTGTCAACATGGCTTTAGACCATTTCATAGCACCACCTCTGCTCTCTTATCCTTCACTAACCATATTAACAGCAATCGTAATATTGATACTCTATCCTCAGCTGTTTTTATTGACCTGTCCAAAGCATTTGACATGGTGAATCACCACCTCCTTATAGACACACTCAAAAACCTGTCATTGGACAACCATACTATACAGTGGTTCCAATCATACCTACATAACAGGCAACAGGCTGTACTATGGGAAAATACTTTATCTTCCCACGTCCCAGTCACTCTAGGGGTCCCGCAAGGATCTATATTAGGCCCATTACTCTTATCCATCTTTACAAATGACCTTCATTCTGTAATTCCTCAAGCTGACTGTATCCAATACGCTGACGACGCCACACTCATATGCGCTGCTGCTTCTAAATCAGAACTTCAGTCACTAACCCAAATGACCTTTAGTACAGTTGAAAACTGGCTCCTACAAAGACGTCTTATCCTTAACCCCAAAAAAAACAAAAATGCTACTATTTACCCCCAACCGCAGAACCTCCCCACTTAACTTTACTATTACTTCAAATGATGGAACTATAATATCTCCTGAACCAACCACCAAACTACTCGGGGTACTAATAGATAACAACTTGTCCTTTGAACCTCACATTAATAACACCATAAAAATAGTAAACAAGAAACTAGGTTCCCTCTATAGAATAAAACCCTTTCTTACACCTCCAACTGGGGTTACTATTGCTCATATCCACCTCATCTCTACCTTGCTCTATGCCTCCCCTATCTATACCAAAATATGTAGAAGAAGTCTGAGTAAACTTACATCCTCCTACAACAATATTGCCAGATTTGCAGTTGGGTCCTCCTATAGAACTCATCACTGTATCAATCTGAATCAGTTAGGATGGTTAGAGCTGCCAAATTTAATACTTTTCAATCAATTAATAGTAGCCCATAAGATCCTGTATTTACCTCAAAATACACCCATACTTACATCCCTAGTCATCCCCTATAATAACCACAAGACCTTACGCTCCGCTAATAACCTACTTGTACAAATATCAAAATCCAACAACTTAGCTGGTGACACCTTGTTCTCCAATACAGTAGGTAAAGCCTGGAACATCCTCCCAAGCCAGCTAACCTCAATATCCTCTGTCAGCTTATTTAAAAGCAAGCTTAAACCCTACCTCAAATCACACTGGCTATGCCCTGTGTTAACCCAGACTAAGTACCTAACTATTAACTAGACTCCCACAATTCCTAGCCTATCATGATCTTGTGTTGTCTCACTAATTTTTAGTGAGCTTAACCTTCCTTAGGATTTTTTCTCATGTAAATAAGTATATACTGTGGAATGATGAAACACCTTCATATAGTATCACAACCTATGTGTTAAATAACACTAGAAATCCATCCTTGTTTGCTGTTCTTCTATACTCGATCTATTGATCTCTAGTGTTTTTCTTTCTTAGGTTTTTGTGAGACCTTAGTATCTCTTATCATAAATTACTAGGTGTATCTAATTTTGTAATATGTTATAAAGATTTGTACTACACCATTTCTAATACAAATGTATTAGTCTTATTCATCTATTCTTAGATAAATTTTTCCTTTTTCCTACTGAAATATAAAATATATAATCTTAGGCTTGTACTATAATTGTTAAAACTTATGTACCAAATTATACTGTTATTGTCTTTGTCTTGACCTTTTATGTTGTTGTAATTTGTGGAGCTTTTCTCCCCGGGCCTCCACTGAAAATGGGCATATATCCAGCTGGACTAGCCCGGTCAACAAATGTAAAATAAAATAAATAAAATAAACAAATGCTGCTTCATTAATTTGACCACATTGTTTGCATGTTCCACAGTTTTTGGTCGCCTTCTGAATATCCTTAACTTTTCCATAATTGTCAGCCCTTCCTAATAACCTTTTGATATTAGGTGCTGTTTTATAAACAAATAATGGATAACCCTCTAATTTTGTACCTATATTGTTAGAGGTTGTTATCAAGTCCCAGTGCCTACATACAATATCCTTGATGTAATTCACATGCGGTGTATACATTAGAACACACACCCTGTTGTAAGCTACATCCCTAGGATTATTATCAACTTTTTCCATGTTTGTTTCTCCATTAACTTGGTTATACCTGCCCAGCAGAGGTAAATATTTATTACCCCATTGATGTTATGTGATCCTATCTCACCTACATTCTGACTGATGGGTTCGGAGCCGATCCCTCGGCTCCGACTCGGCACGCTTATGCCAAAGAGCGAAGTCTCTTATTGGCTGAGCTTACTATATCCCAGGATGCACCACTACCAGTCACCCAGATCTCGTTTGCCGCTTTCCTGCGAAGACGTGGTCTCGAGCTGGCTGGGCTGAGTAGTTATTTTAACTAACTTTTTCTGTCAGTTTTTTGCTGTTTTTTGTCTCAAAAGCTGTTTTAACGGCTAACGCTCTCATTGTGTGTGTTTGGATTGTTGAAGACTTGTTGTGTGATTGGGTTGAGTTTGGTTTCGGCCCCCCTTCATCTAGGGCCTTCCCGGTCAGTCAACCCTTCTAAAACCTTACAGGGTTTTCAAAGTTCCCTGTCATTTGCGCTCTTAAGCGATAACTGTAAGCCTATATTTAGGTTTGTCAATCATAATGTCTCAGACTCCTAGGCCTTCGGGCTTTAAAAAATGTACAAAATGTAGTTTCAAAATGTCTATCACAGACGATCACTCGCTCTGTGTGTATTGTTTGGGTGCAAAACACTTACAGGAGTCATGCAGCGTATGTCACGCTTTTTCCTCAAGGGTCCTCCAGGAGAGGAAAAATAAATTGATTCTTAAGGGGTTAATTAAACCTTCCTTTGAAGAAGCCTTGGCATCCTCTCCTTCTCCGGCTAAAAGAAAGGCGTCGGTTCCGACCAGTCCGTCGGATCCGACCGCCAAGAGACATAGGCAGGCCTCTCCTTGGCTCCAAGGACTTGGAGCCGAGGTGAACGGTCTGCCTCGATGCCACCAGTATCGACTCCTCTGGCTTCGGAGCCGATGGCTGGGGCATCGAGGCGGGTCACCTTCGGCTCCACTGGTCTCGGAGCCGACAAGGTCGCTCAGACACTTCCTCCTCGGCGCGAAGTCCACCTCGGCACCGATGGAATCTGGTGTGTGTATTCCTTCGCGCCGATAGTCATCGAGTCACCTCGAGCCGGTCCCCTAGTCCCTTGGGGCCGTTGGAGAGCCGTCTCGAACCCGTTCTGTTTCCTCTCGGTCTTGAGGATGTCAGATTCTGATATAGACAGGGTGCTCCAAAGACTGTTCCAGTCCCCAGTCTTCCAAAAATTTGTTTCGGTTCCGACCCAGTTGGCTTCGAGCCGATGACCTTGGCCCACCCATTGCCATTCCTCCTCCGACTGCTTGGCTCCGTCGGAGCAGGTGCTGTTGGAGCCGGTGGAGATCTTAGGGTCGGCTCCGACCCTTACTCCAACCAGGCCTTTGGGTCCGAGTTTGGTACGCTGGACTTCTTGGCTGGACCGGGGTGATGTTTGGGACCTATGCTTTCGGTTCCGAGCCTCCCCTCGGTGCTTGACTCGGGACTTCCGTCGGCTATCATGGCTCGGGACGGACACTCCCAGGATTCTGGGGTCCGGCTTTCAGAGCCATGAGGAGTGCCTTGGCCAAGTCCTCTTGCCATCTCTCCGGCTTTACCGGCACCTTCCCTGGGCGTGGAGACTGGGTCTTTGGCAGTTCCCCTGTCCGTAGTCAGTGGTGCCCCGGGGCCTGAGGTTACCCCAGTGGGGTTCCCTCCTCCTGAGGGTTCTTGAGTTGTCTTCGGAGGAACCCCAAGGAAGAGATCGTGCAAGAGGAAGCACGTGGACTCCCGAGTCTATTACATCAGACACTGATCTTGATGATGCAGAGGGGTCCCCAGTCGTCCTCGGATGATGTCTCATTTGCAGACATCTTAGAGATCCTCAAACAACGAGGTGGCTGGATATCCAAACCCCTCTGCTGATGAGTCAGTGCTCCTCAAGGCCTTTGGGGCTCAGCCCTCCGCCTCCTGGGTGTCTCCGCCCTTGACGAGCTTCTGGATTTAGTTTGTTGAAGGCGTGGGAACATCCAGATACCGTGGAACCAGTCCCTTCTCGTCCAAATAAATTTTTGTCTGCTCCCCGAGAAGGAGTTCCTCACTAAAGGCGTGGCTGTAGATGCCATGGTGGTGGCATCTGCTACACAACAGGGCGTGGCAGAGGCTTCAACGTCCATCCATCCTCCTAATAAGGAGTCTAGGAGTATGGACAGGTGCGGAGCGCACCCTGACTTCAGCGGCCTTTACTTTAAGGTCTCTGAATTATTTGGCACATTTTACCAGGCTTCAGAGGGATCTGGTCAAGGAGTTGTCAGATTCCTCTCGGGTAACCTACCTGAGCAGCTAGCCCAGTCGGTTAGCTCTCAGTTGGCTATCCTTACGTCAATTTCTAACTTCGTCCATGAGGCTCATTTCCTATGCGGCCGAAGGCGGGTAAGCGGCAGGCACAGGCGTGGCTCTGGAGACAAGCCTGGCTCCGCTTGTCAGTTCGGAAGCCTTCAAGTCTTCCTTCGCCCGCTCCCTTTGATGGGTCCACCTTGTTCAGACCCAAGGTTAAAGACACCCTTACCGCTGTGAGCAAGAGGAAAAACTTTATCTGCCGTAGGTGCCCGTTATTCCACTCCCTTTCGGCCTTACCCCAAGGCTAAAGGAGGGAAAATGTGGTTCCAAATCTCGTAAGTTTTCTCCCAACAGCAGGAAGATTCCCCTTCCAGAGGCAGAGGACGGGAAATTTTTCAGGAGACGCCGTCCCAGAGGCGGCAGAGGGCCCGCAATTCTGGAGACCGCGAGTCCTTTCGTGGCTCTTCAGCCTCCCACACGTCATGAGGGATTGCCCGGCTGTGCTGCTCGAGCCAGTCGGGTGTCGTTGCCAAGCACCTAAAAGCCTGGGAGTCAATCACTCAGGACAGATGGGTGCTTCGGATCATTGCGGAGGTTACACCATCCCATTCAAATACTCACCCCCCCCGTCCAAAAGAATCCCGGACCCACCACCCACTCAAAGGGAAATAGGCGCCGCAGAAGCTTTAAAGCTGCTAGAAAAGGAGTCATGCAACCGGTCACCACAGACCAAATCGGATCAGCAAATTACTCGAGGTCCGTTTTAGTGGCACAAAAGACAAGGGACCTGAGCCCAATATTGGATCTCAGCAGACTGAACCAATCCGTCACGAAATCCAAATTCGAATGGTCACGTTACAATCCATTCTCCCATTGTTGGAGAAGGATGTTTGGATGTGCTCCATAGACCTCAAGGACGCCTATTATCACATACCGATACATCAGGCGTCCAGGAGGTATCTGCGCTTCAGCCTGGGAGTCAGTCATTACCAATTTTGCGCTCTGCCCTTTGGTCTCACCACAGCCCCAGGGTGTTCACCAAGTGTTTGGCAGTAGTGACGGCTCACCTGAGAAGTCTTGGATTCCAAGTGTTTCCCTATCTGGACGACTGGCTCCTGACTGCCACCACCAGGCATCTACTAATAGACAACCTCAAAGCCACCATCTCCTGGGTGTTACCCTGGGGATTACATTCAATTGGTCAAAGTCTGTCTTGCTGCCCTCTCAGCGCATAAAGTTCATAGGAGCAGAGATAGACTCAAGATTGATGCGTCTTTCTTCCTGCCGAAAGGATCCAAACTTTACAGGGCCAAGTTCAAGCTCTGATCTCGAGATCCAAAGCCCCAGCCAGGATGGTTCTGCAAGTTTTAGGCTCAATGTCTGCACGGTTCTTTTAGTTCCTCTGGCAAGATTGCACATGAGGATTCTTCAGTGGCTATTGTCAACTCAATGGTCCTTTCAGGATCTTCCTCTCAATCATCACATCATGATTACGGAAATATGCAAACGGGACCTTTGCTGGTGGCTTCAGTCATCCAATCTGAATCAAGGAAGCCCTTTGTTATTCCCTCTCCAGTAGTTACCCTGACGACAGATGCCTCCCAGATAGGGTGGGGGCATTGTCTGGGCAGGCTAGTTCAGGGCTCCTGGCTTCCAGGCGAAGCTCTTCTCCACATCAACGTGTTGGAGATGAGGGCTGTACTTCTATCCCTACAGGCCTTACACAGGTTTCTTCCTCAGGGCATCATCGCCATCCACACAGACAACATGTCGGTGGTCTGGTATCTGAACAAACAAGGAGGGACCAGATCTTACCCCCTTTGCAGAGAGGCCATGAGAGTGTGGGAATGGGCTGTAGCTACCAACCGCTTCTTGGTAGCGACCCACATTCCGGGAAGGTCAAATATATTGGCAGACAAATTAAGCAGGACAATTCTTTCTCCTCACGAGTGGTCTCTAAACCAAACAGTAGCAGCTCAGGTTTTCAGGAGATGGGGGACGCCGTGCTGCGACCTATTTGCAACTCCACTGAACACCAAGTGCCAAAGGTTCTTCTCCTTGATCCCACATCAGGGAGTGCCAGCTATGGATGCTCTAGCACAACCTTGGCCAACAGGACTACTTTATGCCTTTCCTCCGATTCCACTTCTCTCCAAAGTCATTCAAAAAGCTTCTCAATTGGGGTCCGCAATGATACTGATTGCCCCATACTGGCCTCGTCAGGTATGGTTTCCTTACCTGAAGAAGCATGCGGTGGACGATCAGTGGACTTTAGACCTAATTCCGGACCTGCTAATTCATCAGTTGGGACATCAGCATCAGTCCCTTCGATCTTTGAAATTGACAGCTTGGCTCCTCCACTTCCGACTTTAGTCAGAAGTCACACACTAGACCCGGAAGTTGTTCACATTTTATCTTGACCCACAAACCCACCACTAACAAATTGTACCTTAGTAAGTGGAAGAGGTTTGCTATCTGGGCTCAACTCAAGGGCTTAGACCCTATCACTGCTCCTATCCCAGAGGTTTTGAAATTCTTAACATCCCTGTTTAATCAAGGATCTTCTGTCTCTACTATTAAAGTCCAACTAGCGGCTATCTCTAAATTCCACGAATCCATGGATCCTCCATTGATGAGCAGCAGACTATGCAAAACTTTCATTAAAGGTGCGGGCCTGTTAAGACCCCAATTTTTCATCCTGCCTCCGTGGGATCTTGATTTGGTGCGTGGCGCATTAACATCTTCCCCTTTCGAACCGGCTGCTACATGTGAGTTAAAATATCTGTCTTGGAAAACTGCCTTCTTAGTTGCAATTACTTCTGCAAGAAGAG
The DNA here is from genome assembly GCF_019279795.1 of Protopterus annectens. Taxonomy (NCBI): domain Eukaryota; kingdom Metazoa; phylum Chordata; order Ceratodontiformes; family Protopteridae; genus Protopterus; species Protopterus annectens. Next base: position 302,697,391 of record NC_056732.1, on the reverse strand, counting down.
TTTCAGAGCTTCAAGCCCTGTCTATTAAGCCACCGTACTTGATTTTCCACAAGGATAGAGTATCACTTAGGCCTAATCCATCCTTTGTCCCAAAGGTCTGTTCTAGTTTCTGTCTCCAACAATCTCTAGAGCTACCAGTTTTCTTCCCAAAATTCTCTAATGAAGCAGAATACACTCTCCATAAATTGGATGTTCACAGGCAATTACGCTTCTATTTAGACAGGACTCAGCAACTTCGTAAGTCAGACCAGTTGTTTGTGTCCTTCTCAGATAATAAATTGGGTCAAACCATCACAAAAGCTACTATCTCCAAATGGATCAGAGATTGCATAACTCAGGCTTATTCTTCTTCGAATAAGCAACTTACAACATCTATCAAAGCTCATTCTACCAGGGCCATGGCCACTTCTATAGCTTTTCATTCCAAGCTCGCTATATCGGAAATTTGTGCTGCGGCTACTTGGTCCAACCCGCACACTTTCATTTCCCACTACAAATTGGATGTGGCATCTAAAGGACGAGCTTCATTTGGTTCCACGGTACTCAGGAGTGTTTTCCAGTGAGCCACCCAGGATTCAGGTGCTAGGGACGCTGCCCCATCAGTTAGAATGTAGGCGAGATAGGATCACATAACATCTTTTAGTTATGTACTCACCATAACTTCAGATGTTTGGGATCCATCTCCTACATTCTAATACACCCTCCTTCCCCCTGCCTTGGAGATCAGAAGAGATTGAACGGTTTTGAGTTCTACTGTTTTATCTTGTTTCATCTGACGATGTTATATAAGCAGGGCGTGCATGTGTGCATGTATGCAGACAAACTAGATCTGGGGGACTGGTAGTGGTGCATCCTGGGATATAGTAAGCTCAGCCAATAAGAGACTTCGCTCTTTGGCATAAGCGTGCCGAGTCGGAGCCGAGGGATCGGCTCCGAACCCATCAGTCAGAATGTAGGCGAGATGGATCCCAAACATCTGAAGTTATGGTGAGTACATAACTAAAAGTTTTGAAACATAGTCTACTGTATCCTTTAGCATAACTACAGGGTATCCTCTATTCTTGAACATCCTAAAAATAACCTGCAATTCAGCATCCATAACTTCCCTCGTGGATGACATACGTGCCGCTCTAATGCATTGTCCCTTGACAACATTTTTGAATATATAAGGTGGATGGTTACTATTGAACTCAATATAATCATTTGAAAATGTGGTTTTTCTATAAATCCTGGATGCAAAACCATCATTCGTATGACTTATATATGTATCCAAATAGGCGATTCCCTTACTGCTTAGATTATATGTAAACTTTAAAAATTGTGTCGTACCATTTATGTACTCGATAAATAAAGCAAGTGGCAAATACATACAGATGCCACTAGATTCCCTGGTATCAATGACAGCATAAGCATTAAACCTTTTTTAATATTAAGTTAGAAATTTAATGGATTTTTTAATATTAAGTTAGAAATTCAATGGATTTATATGTGATTTTAAATATCTGCAGTATTACAATATTTATAGTATGTTATACATTATATATGTAATATGCATTGTTCTTAATTTAATTTAGTTGATTAGTAAAAAAGTATTTGTAGCATCTGTTTTTTTAAATTTAAATTTATATGGAGGGTTGTTGCTTTAAATATTTTGGCGCCATTTTTACTATATAAACTAGGAACAATTCCTAATTTCTGGTTCTGAGGAAGACTGTATGTTGACAGTTGAAAGCACTTAACCAGTGGATGTTTATACTTTTATACAATAAAGAATTATTTTGTTCGAGCTGTGTTGGAGGTCATCCAAGTCTGCACCAGTTCTAGTCATTTTGTTTAGTACGTGGTTCTACAGTTGTATTTGGAGACCTTCGTGGAGAAGGCAAAGTTCCAGATGGTCACGCTTCAGTCGATACTTCCTTTCCTACAGGAGGGCGACTGGATGTGCTCCATAGATCTCAAGGACGTGTACTACCATATCAAGATGGCCAGAGCATCCAGAGATCATCTGCGCTTCCGGCTAGGAGCCAGTCACTACCAGTTTCGTGCTCTGCCCTTTGGCCTCACCTCACCACAGCCCCCAGGGTGTTCACCAAATGCATGGCAGTAGTAGCGTCTCACTTGAGACAGATGGGATTCCGGGTGTTTCCTTACCTAGACGACTGGCTCCTCTCCGCCACCACCGAGTATCGCCTTGTGCAAGCCAGGGATTACACCATCAACCTTTGCTCCTCTCTAGGCATAACAATCAATTTTGGAAAGTCTGCACTATCGCCCTTACAGTGTATCTCATTTATAGGGGCAGATTTGGACACTTCCCTGGCTCGAGTCAATCTCCCCCCATTAAGGGTATCAGCCCTCAGAACTCAAATTACTATCCTTCTTCAGAGCAGGAAAGTCCCTGCACAACAAATCTTACGAGCCCTAGGAATGATGGCAGCCGCCCTTATTGTAGTTCCCCTAGGCAGAATGCATATGAGGATTCTTCAGTGGATGCTCTTCGCCCAGTGGTCGTACCGACAGCTCCCACTGTCTCACCAGATCCTAATCACAGACTCTTGCAAACGAGACCTCCTTTGGTGGATGCACAGTCAGGATCTAATAACAGGCCGACCGTTCGTATTACCCAGTCCTACAGCGACTGTGACCACGGACGCCTCCCTGATAGGGTGGGGGGGACTTTTTCAGGGAAGAACAGTCCAAGGTCAATGGTCCAACTTGGAATACAATCTGCACATCAATGTCCTAGAGCTGAGGGCAGTGTTTTAGCATTGCAGCACTTTCACAAGACCTTGCCTCTGGGAACGGTGACAGTTCAGACAGACAACATGTCAGTAGTCTGGTACATAAACAAACAAGGGGGAACCAGGTCCTATCCATTGTGCAGAGAGGCCCTCAGGATTTGGCAATGGGCTTTGTCCACCGGACACTTTCTGATAGCAACGCACATCCCTGGGACATCTAACGTGATTGCGGACAGGTTGAGCAGAGCCATCCTGTTGCCCCACGAGTGGTCCCTCAAACCTCAAGTAGCAGAAATGATTTTCCGCAGATGGGGCCAGCCTTGCTGCAACCTATTTGCATCCCCATTGAATGCCAAATGCAGAAGCTACTTTCATAGTTTCATAGTTTCATAGTTTAGTACTAGGCTATCTGCCCTGGGGCATTTGTAAGCCTAGCCATAGTGATGTGGCTTTCGCCACCCCATGAAATGGTACAAAAATGCACAGAATAGATTTAGAATACTGTGCCTCTGTCTAGTAGTGACACAGTGAAGGACCCGTTATATAATAGCATTAGTTTACTGTGCCCCTGTCTAGTAGTGACACAGATGTGACCCCTGGGGTAAACTTACGATCTCCCATCCACTCATCAAGATTTCTCTTGAAGAGAGTTAGTGAGGGGCGCTGCCTAACATGAACTGGGATTCTGTTCCAGAGCATGGGAAGCCTCTGGGTTATGAATCTATCCCTCCAGCATGTCCTATTCATACTTGTGCCGAGGTTTAAGTCTTTAGCTCTTGTGGTTCTGATGGATTTGGATTTTTTGAGGTGGAGCATGTCCATCAGTTCCTGATTGGACATGACCTTGTACGTCAAGCACAGATCACCTCTGAGCAGGCATTATGCTACTGAACAGAGCTGGAGTTTCTTTAGTCTGGCAGAATAAGACATATGTTGGAGACCCTTGATCCTCTTGGTGAGGTACTTTTGTGGTCTCTCCAGCTATTGCAAATGCCGGGTGAGGTACATACCAAATGGGGCATTGTACTCAATCATGGGTCTGATGAGGGAGGAGTATAGGGGTACAATGACATCCTTGGATCTGGATGTGAATCCCTTCATGATAAGATGTGCAAGGTAGAATGTTTTTCTAACCACTTTGGCAACGTGGGTGTCAAATGAGAGGTCGCTGTCGACTTGGGTCCCTAGGTCTCTGATTACTTTTTCCGTACTCAGTGGGTTTCTGTCTATGTGATAATTTGTGGGTACTTTGTTTTTCCCAAAGGGGATGACTATACTTTTTTTTTGGCATTTAGTTTAAGGCCATGACTCCGGCACCAGTTGTCCATTTCTGTGAGGCCTTTTTGTAGGATGAATGTGTCCACTGGTGTATCGACTATGGCGCCTAGTTTGCAGTCATCTGCGAACTTTGTCAGCCACAACCCTCCCATGTTTGCTTTAACATCTGAGAAATAAATGCCGAACAAGAGGGGTCCCAGGACAGATCCCTGTGGGACACCACTTGTGACTGGCTTTGAGTCTGACATTGCTCCAGCGATTTTAACTTTATGGGTTCTGTCCTTTAGCCAGTTTGCACCCCATCTAGTGATGTAAGGGTTTACATTTAAGCTGTTGAGCTTATCTATGATGCCTGAGTGGGGTATTGTGTCGAAGGCCTTAGCCAAGTCCAGGTAGGCTGTATGGACTGCTTTGCCCTCATCAATGGCTCTAGTGACTGTTTCGAAAAATTCAACCAGGTTCAAAAGGCAGGATCTGCCCTTTACAAAGCCGAACTGGGTGGGATCAAGTGTCTGTAGGTCCCCAGTGTCTCTGTTTATGAGTTCCATAGTGATTCTTTCCATAGCTTTGCAGACCAGGCTGGTTAAGCTTATGGGGCGGTAGTTCCCAGGGTCTGTAGAGGTACCCCCTTTGTGGAGTGGGACCACTGTTGCTGTATGCCAGTGTTCAGGTACATATCCTGTAGTAAGGCTAAGGTTAAATAGCATTTTTATGTGCGGGTTTAGCTCCTCTTGGAGTTCACGTAGCACACAACCTGGGATACCGTCAGGTCCCATTGATGCTGTGTTTTTAGCTTTGCTGAGGGCGGCTCTCACCTGGACATCTGAGATGACAGGGAGATTACATTCAGCTGGGATAAGTATTTCTTCTTTTGGGGGTGAGGGAGGGGAGAAATTTGCACTGAACCTGTCAGCCAGAATGTTGGCAATATCTGTGGGTTCAGCATATTTTTTGTTGTTATGAACTAACTCTGAGCATATCTGAGGGTTTCTGCCCAGGTTTCTAACATAGCTGAAGAAGGCTTTGTGGTTATCTTTAGTGTCCTTAGCGATTTTTCTCTCACAGTTGGCCTTGGATGTTTTTATGAGAGAACGTAGTTTTCTGCTAGTGTTGATCAGAGATGTCTTCCCATTATGGGATTTTGCTCTGTCGTGCAGTAGCTTCCTTCTTTTGTTATACAATTTGTTTATGGCTGAGGTCCACCAGACAGGACGCTTGCCTTTGGTGGAGAGGGACTTGGATTTATTTGGGATTGCATGATCCATGCATTCTTGGAGATGTCCATAGAAAGCATTTGTGAAGGATTCAGCATTGTGGGATGTGGTATCCACTGGCCCAGTGGGCTTAAAGGATACCATCTCAGTCTTAAGAAGAGTGAAGTCTGCTTTTGAGAAGTTTTTCACTGTGGTCTTTTGTGCTGGGGGGTGGAGGTGGGATATGTATATCTTGGGTGATTAGTTTGTGGTCAGATCTCACTAGTGAGGGATATACCTCCGGTGTGGAGCATTTTGTCCCCATGATTGTGATGATCAGGTCTAGTATATTATCTCCCCTAGTGGGAGAGGTGACTAGTTGTTCCAGTGCATTTGAATTTATGAATTCCAGGAACCTTTGGGCTAGGGTGTTAGGGCTAGAATAATGTACCCAATCTATGTTAGGGTAGTTGAAGTCTCCCAGTATGATGGTATTTTGTGATACATTCATATCCTCCAATGTCTTCAGGAAGGCTGAGTGGGGTTGCTGAGATTAGGCGGGTGGTCTGTAACATGCTACCAGCTGTATAGCAGTTTTGCCTATGGTTAGTTGCACCTGTATGGTCTCCGATGCTTCATGTGTTGCTACTAACCTGGAGGTGTGGGTGTCCTTGATGAATATGGACACTCCCCCTCCCTTTTTGTTTCGGCCTGGGTTTTGGGGCCGAAAAGCATGATACGAGGTATAGCCTGGTAGCACTGGGGTGCTCTCAGGAGCCTTGAACCAGGTTTCAGTTACTGCACAGACGTCGTTGTTCTCCATACTGAGGAGTGCATCGAGCGCCTGCATCTTGAGATTTAGACTTCTGGCGTTGAGCAGCATTACCCTTAGTTTTTTTCCATTTTTGTTTTCTAAGGAGTTGGGTTTGTCTTTTGAGCCTTGCCTAAAAAAGGCACTATGGGGTGGCAAGAGCCTTAGCCAATATCCGGAAGCCCAGTGGTGACAGGTGCAAGCCATCCCTTGCGAAGCAGCGTGGCTTGTCCAACATGTCATCCCAAGCAGACAGACATTGGATCCCCTTAGAATGACACCAGTACTTGAGCCAATTATTAAAGCTGATCATCTTGTCTTTGTATTGTGGCATCATTCTTGGTGAGGGCAAGATGCTGCTCAGGGTCAGGTTCATACCAGCCTGGGCTACATAATCAGAGAGCTCCTCTATGTCTCTTTTCATGTAGTCCAGGGAAGTACGTCTCAGGTCATTTACGCCAGCATGGACAATGACGGAGTCATATTTGTACTTGCTTTGGAGTGACCTGAGTGTGTGTGTTATGTGGCGGATCCTAGCTCCCGATAGGCAGCTCACAGTCACCCTCTCCTTGTTCAGCCTGGTAAGTGGGACATCAGTGTGTCTGACTATAGAGTCACCTATTACTAGTGTATCAGGCATGGTGTTTGGCCTTAAGGGCTGTGATTGATTGACACACTGATTTATTGAAGTATGTGTTGCATGTGTTTTGTTTTGAGGTGGTGGATATTTGGATGTCTGCTTTGGGAGCCTCTGTTGTTTTGGTAAGTTTTTTATTAGAGCGTCCAAGTATGTCTTTGTGTTTTTATGTGTTTGGTTTGCAGTTGTGGTAGGTCTATGTGGGACTGGGTTTGTTGTGTGTGTGGTTACCATCTCTTCCTGTCTGGTCATGCCAGCCCTGAGTTGAGAGAGTTCAGCCTCCAGTTTGGCTATATAATTGCATCTCTCACATGTATTTGTGTTTGTTGGGAGGAGGAGAGGGTTGTCTGTGTACATGACACAATTGTAGCATTGTCTCAAGATACCCAGATTAACCAGCTGAACTGGAGAGGACGCCAGTAATCTACCACTCGACATGCTAGAACAGTATAAGAGAGTGCTGTGCCTTTAAGGGAAGTGGATATTTACAGGGGTGGTAGGTGGATGTAGTGCTTACTTGGTATGAGAGTGCTTACTTAGTAGAGAAGTTTTGAGAACAAGTGCTAGGCTTATAATATAGCGAGTAGTCTGATTATACTAAGAGTAGAGCTTCCTTAAGGGAAAATTTGAAGAGCAGACTTGGCAGAGCCAGAAGAAGTTTAACCTTGTTTAACTGGCGCTGCACTATGCGCACAACCGCGCAAAGCTGTGCAAACGCGGATTTTAAACAGGGAACTTCAAAAGAGCTAGAAATGGTCCAAAACAACCAATTACTACAGCTCTTGTGCTGAGGTCACTTCCTACAGGGACAGGTAGGCTGCTCAAGGCTCCCCACTCCCACTGGTGAGCAAAGAAACTTCCTTCTATCCAAGTAAGGTAATGGACAATACAGGAACTACACCACAGCCCAGAATACAGCAAAGCCTGTAAACTGGTCTAAACTAGTCGAGGAGAGGCGGGAAAACAAGGATTTTTTTTTTTGTTTTTATTTTTAGATAGAAAACACACAGAAAATGCAGAAACAGTAATAAATCAGTTACACAGGCTAGCACACTTTAGTGGGCAGCCTCAACAGTTAAATTAAACAAACAAACAAACAAACTTTCGATCAATTTCGATTAAAATGTAACTTTAAGTGCAGATATTAAATAATGCAGCAAACAGCTAAAAAACAGTTTAAGCTTGTTTAGGGTAAGCTAGAGAAGGTATTTCAAGTAAAAAAACAGCAAAGATACTTAAATCCAGAAAGTAGCCGCTTTTCTGAGTTCTCTGTAGCTAGGACCACTCTGCAGGACCACAAGGAGCTTGTCTGAGTAGCATAGCCAGAAAAAAACGCCCAGAGGTGGATTTTAAACAGGGAACTTCAAAAGAGCTAGAAATGGTCCAAAACAACCAATTACTACAGCTCTTGTGCTGAGGTCACTTCCTACAGGGACAGGTAGGCTGCTCAAGGCTCCTCACTCCCACTGGTGAGCAAAGAAACTTCCTTCTATCCAAGTAAGGTAATGGACAACACAGGAACTACACCACAGCCCAGAATACAGCAAAGCCTGTAAACTGGTCTAAACTAGTCGAGGAGAGGTGGGAAAACAAGGACTATTTTTTTGTTTTTTTTGTTTTTAGCCCCCAGGGACGCACTGGTACATGATTGGCCCCCGGGTCTCCTTTATGCTTTTCCTCCTATCCCGTTAATCCCCAAATTCTTGCAGAAAGCCAAATGTCTGGAAAGGACCATAAATGTTAAGTTGTCAATCTCGCCTTCATTCTTCCTTGATGGGTTCGGAGCCGATCCTCGGCTCCGACTCGGCACTTGCTAAGCTCGAGAGTCACTTTTACCAGCTCGAGGCAGCCCCATATCCCATGATGCAAGGCGGTAAGTACCCAGATCTCGTTTGCCGCTTCGCTGATGAGGTCCTCCTTTTACCAGCTCCTGGTAAGTGATTTGCTACTTTGCTATTTTAGCCCCTTTTAACAAAAAAACCCTTAATTGTTAGTTTTATTTTAGTTTTAAACCTTTTCTGACAGAAAATTCTCTGTCTCTTCTTATTTTTTTAGTCAGACTTTCACCCATCCCATCCCCCCCCCCTGTTAGGGTGTGTGTGTGTGTTTTCTAGTTATACCTTTTGGTATATTTAATTTAATTTCTTTGACTGGTGTGTGTGTCTGTGTTTACACCATGTCTAAAGAAAGGGTCTCAGGCTTTAAGAAGTGTGACTCGTGCTGTCAGAAAATGTCTCTGACAGACGGTCACACTTCTTGCCTGTATTGCCTGGGGCCTCTTCACCTGCAGGACTCCTGTGCTATATGTCATTCTTTCAGCCAGAGAGTCCTGCAGGAAAGAAATAAGTTGATTTTGAGGGGCCTTCTTAAGCCGGAGGGCTCTCCGGCTAAGTCGGCTCCATCCAAGACTGCTAAGTCTTCCAAGGCCCAGGCTTCTGTGTCCAAGCCTGCGGCCTCGGCTCGACTTCGTTCTGAGTCGAGACCGGCCCGGCTGGAGCCGATTCTGGCTTAACTAAGCCTCCGGCACCGATGGCTATCGGTGCCGATTCTGGTTCGACCACTTCGGTGTCGGCTCCGATCGGTTCCGACCACCATGTGGCTCAGGCATCGGTGTCGGCTCCGATCGGCTCCGGCACCCTTACTTTTGTGGCTGTATCGGCTCCGGCTGGAGCCGATGCATCGAAGTTACCTGTCGGCTCCGATAAGTTGTCGGCTCCGACAGGTTCAATAGTTTCATCGGTTCCGATGGCTCCTTCGAGGAAGAGGTCTAGGTCTCCTTCCTTGGAGCGAATACTTCGGCTCGGCTTCACCTCTCCTCTCGGGAGCCATCGGAGCCGATCTTCAAGGTCATCCAGGCTTTCTGACCATGATTTAGAGAGTGGTCAGTAGATTACTTAAGTCACAGGCACTGGCCCAAATGTTACATAGTCCGTCTCAACAGGCGGCTATTGGTCCACACCCATTGCAGTTCCTCCTTCGACTCTACCCCAGAGCTTGGAGTTGGAGTCTTGAGAATGGTTACTGCTACGGCTGAGGGACAGATACCCCTTCTGTTCCTTCAGCCTCTACTCTTATCTCCTCTTGAGACCTTCCTTAGAGGGATTCGGTGGCGGGCTTCCATGGTCTCCTCCGAGGGGTGAGTGGCATCGGACCCTTGTCCGAACCCGCTCTTCCCTTGGAGCCTCGGCCTTGGTGAGCTCGGCTCCGACATCTGCCTCGGAGACTTCCCTTCGGTGGTCCCTGGGTTCCTAGCTCTTGAGCGGGTTCTCTCGGACCTTCCTGGGAGGGAGCATTCGAGGTGATGAAGAGTGTGCTGGCCACTGGTATCAGCCAGCAGTCTGTTCCCTTAGCTCCTCCCTCTATAGTGCCTGTTGACATCTCTGCCACTTCTCTTGCTACAGGACCCAGAGATCCTCCGCCTCAGGTTTCCCCATTGGGAATATCCCCCTCTTCCGAGGATTCTCCTGATGTTTGGGAGATCCTCCTAGGAAGAGGACCTGTAAGAGGAAACATGTAGACTCCCCGAGTCTATCACTTCAGATACTGACTTAGATGAGTCAGAGGGATCCCCAAGATCCCCCTCTGAGGATGTCTCCTTCTCAGACATCCTAGAACTCCTTAGACAGAGGGGAAACTGGCCCACCAATAATCCCTCTGAGGATGAGTCAGTATACCTAGAGGCGTTTGGATCTCGGCCCTCCACCTCCTGGGTGTCTCCGCCTTTCGACCCCCTTATGCAGGTTATTGCCCGAAAGGCGTGGGCTGCTCCTGACTCTGTAGAGCCAGTCCCTAGGAGGCCTTCAAAATTTATTACTGCCCTGTGTGATAAGCAATTCCTCACTAAGGGTGTCCCCGCTGATGCCATGGTGGTGGCTGCTGCCACCAAGAAGGAACTTGCAGATCCTTCCATACCCGTCCATCCTCCTAATAAGGACTCTAGGACCATGGATAGGTACGGTAAGCAGATGTTTTCCTCAGCGACCTTTGCTATGCGTTCGCTGAATTACCTATGTCACTTCACCAGACTCCAAAGGGATATCCTTAAGGAGCTAGGTGATGTTATACAGGATCCTACAGCTGCAGGAGCTCAGGAAAAAATTGCTTCGCAGCTAGGAACCCTTAATTCCATTGCAAACTCCTCCATGCGGCTAATATCATATGCTGCTGATGGAGCGAGTAGAGCAGGTACAGGTGTGGCTCTTAGACGCCAAGTCTGGATGCGGCTATGTGACTTTGCAGATCCCTTTAAGGCGTCCTTCACAAATTCTCCCTTTGATGGGTCAGCTTTGTTTGGCCCTCAAGTGAAGGAAACTTTGACCAGGTGTGAGCAGGACGGCAAAACTCTTTCTGCCGTAGGAGTCCGTTTTTCCACCCCTTCTAGACCTTAACCCAAAGGACAGAAAGGTGGTAAAATGTGGTTCCGCAAATCCCAAGGAGTCACGCCGGATTCACGTGGTCAGTTTACCCCTAGAGGCAGAGGGGGTAACAACAACAGACGCCGCTCTAGAGGCAGAGGGGGTCCAAAAAACCAGGGAAACAGAGAGCCTCTCTCTGACAAGCCCTTTCAGCATCCCTGAGGTGTTGCCCGGCTGTCCCTCCTTGGAGGCAGTCGGGGGAAGATTATCACTGTACCCAGAAGCCTGGCACTCCCTCACTCAAGACAGATGGGTACAGTCGATCATATCCAAGGGTTACATAATTCCTTTCGTGGAAAGTCCTTTCTACCCCTCAAATTCCCTTCCAGATGTACCACCGGTCTAAGGAAATTGCAGAGTTAGAAGTCTCAAAACTACTGCAAAAGAGCCATTCAGCCAGTTACAACAGACCATTCAGAGCCGGAATCTACTCAAGGTTCTTTTGGTCCCCAAAAGACGGGAGACTGGAGACCAATATTGGATCTCAGCAGACTCAACAAGTCTGTGAGGAAGACAAGATTCCGAATGGTCACTCTTCAGTCAATTCTGCCCTTCTTACAGAAGGACAACTGGATGTGCTCAATAGATCTTCAGGATGCGTACTATCACATCAAAATTCACAGACGCTCAGGAGATTTCTCCGCTTCGGCTGGGGTCCAGTCATTTCCAGTTCAGAGCCCTGCCCTTTGGTCTCACTACAGCCCCAGAGTGTTCACCAAATGCATGGCAGTGGTCACGGCTCACCTGAGACGTCAAGGATTCCAGGTGTTTCTGTATCTCGATGACTGGCTCCTTTCAGCCACCACCAGGCATCAGCTTATTCAAGCCAGGGATTACACAATAAAGCTTTGTACTCTTTTGGGCATCTCGATAAACTTCGAAAAGTCATCCTTATCGCCCTGCCAGTCTATTACTTTCATAGGCGCAAACTTAAACACTGTTCGGATGTCAGCTACCCTTACAGATCAAAGAGTTTCAGACATTCAAAGTCATATCAGGATCATTCTAGCCAACAAGAAAGTACAGGCCAGAATGGTTCTAAAGGTATTAGGCCTCATGGCTGCGGCCATTACTCTTCTTCCCTGGCTCGCTTCTACATGCGCCTTCTTCAGTGGATGCTGTTCACACAGTGGTCGTACCAACAACTTCCAATGCGTCACCAGATTCTGGTGACACAGACTTCCAAAGATCATCTTGCTTGGTGGATCACATCTCCCCAGGTTCACCAAGGCAGACTCTTTGTACCCCATCCCGGTAGCCACTGTCACCACGGATGCCTCCCTGATCGGGTGGGGGTCATTATCAGGGCAGGATGGTTCATGGGACGTGGCAGCCGTTCGAGTACCACCTGCACATAAATGTCCTGGAGATGAGAGCAGTGCTTTTAACGTTGCAAGCCCTCAACGACTTTCTTCCCGTAGGGACAATTGCAGTCCACACAGACAACATGTCTGTAGTTTGGTATATCAACAAACAGGGCGGAACCAAGTCCTACCCCTTGTGTCGAGAAGCGCTCAGACTATGGCAATGGGCAATCTCCTCTCATCGGTTTCTGGTAGCAACGCATATCCCTGGGAAAGCCAACATTGTAGCGGACAGATAGAGCAGAGCTATTCTCATGCCTCACGAGTGGTCTCTCAAGCAATCTATAGCGGAAGAGATTTTTCTGGAATGGGGTCGTCCATGTTGCAATCTTTTTGCTACTCCCCAAAACAGCAAATGCCCAGACTTCTTCTCTCTTCCCTCTTCCAGGCCATCCCCCCAGAGACGCTCTGACCCAGGATTGGCCCCAGGGACTTCTTTATGCCTTCCCTCCATTTCCTCTGATCCCTCAAGTTATCCAGAAAGCAACCGTTTTGAGAGCCAAATTGATTCTCATTGCTCCTTACTGGCCTCGACAAGTTTGGTTCCCGTTCCTCCATCGTCACCTTTTGGTGCAGCCGTGGCATCTGGACCCAGTGCCAGATCTTCTGATTCACCAATCCGGTCAGCTGCACCGGTCTATCCCTTCTCTCAACCTCACAGCATGGTTGCTCCACTTCCTTCCTTAGCCAGGCTTCCTTTGATCTCTAACCCTGTTAGAGACATCATAGTAGCTTCTTTAAAATCCTCTACCAGGAGGATTTATGCAAGCAAATGGAAACGTTTCTCTTATTGGGCTAAGGCCAAGAATATTGATCCTTTCACTGCCCCTGTTCAGGCAGTCCTGGACTTCTTAGCAGAGATTTTTCATGCAGGCTCCTCTTCTTCCACAGTCAGAGTTCAATTGGCTGCTATCTTGAACTTTCATGTCGGGATTGCAGATCACAATATTATGTCCCATAGGCTCTGTAGGGCCTTCTTGAAAGGAATTTTCCTGCTAAAGCCTCCCATACGGAATCCTCCTCCTCAGTGGGATCTAAATTTAGTGCTGACATCCTTGATTCTTCCCCCCTTCGAGCCAGCTGTTTCTTGTTCCCTGAAATTTCTTTCTTGGAAAACTTTATTCCTAGTGGCTATTACATCGGCCAGGAGGGTGTCTGAACTTCATGCTCTATCGGTTCGACCCCCCTATTTGGTTTTTCACAAAGACAGAGTATCATTGAGAACTAATCCGACCTTTTTGCCTAAGGTCGCCTCAAAGACCAATTTGAATCAATCCATTGATCTCCTGTATTTTTCCCAAACTATTCAGACAGAGCCGAACAAAACTACATTATCTTGATGTCCACCATCAACTCAGATATTATTTGGACAGAACAAAAAATTTAGGAAATCTGATCAACTTTTTGTTTCCTATGCGGATAATAAGAAAGGCCTTCCTGTCTCTAAAGTGACCTTGTCTAGATGGCTTTCTTGGTCATCTCTGAAATTTATCTGCTCAGGGGAAAACAGCTGTGCTCAAAACCTAAAGCACATTCAACTAGGAGCTTAGCTACTTCTACAGCCTTTCAAGCTAGACTTCCTTTAGACACTATTTGTGCAGCGGCCACTTGGGCCACTCCTCATACTTTTGTTTCCCATTACAAATTGGACTTGGCCTCCAGGGACAGAGCCAGTTTTGGCTCTACAGTCCTCAAGAGTCTGTTCCATTGAGCCACCCAGGATAGAGGTGCTAGGGCGGTCCCATCAAGCAAGAATGAAGGCGAGATTGACAACTTAACATTAAGAAGTTATGTACCTACCATAACGTTCCATGTTAGTTGTCTTCTCTCGCCTTCTTTCTTGCGACCCTCCCTCCTTCCCCCAGGCCTGGACAGACCTTTCTATAAGAAATTATTATGCTGAGACCATTCAGACCTGGTCCTTCTTCCATCCTGTAAGTTTTCTTTCTTCCTTTTGGAAGTGTTTTATGCTTGGTGCTATTGCCCTTTGTCATCAAACGAGATCTGGGTACTTACCGCCTTGCATCATGGGATATGGGGCTGCCTCGAGCTGGTAAAAGTGACTCTCGAGCTTAGCAAGTGCCGAGTCGGAGCCGAGGATCGGCTCCGAACCCATCAAGCAAGAAAGAAGGCGAGAGAAGACAACTAACATGGAACGTTATGGTAGGTACATAACTTCTTATTTTGATAGCCCCATTCTGGCCTCAACAAATCTGGTTTCCCTTTCTTCAAACTCATCAGGTGGACGAACCGTGGATTCTGGACCCAGTGCCAGACCTGTTGATGCACTCGTCGGGAGTTCCCCACACATCTCTCAAGTTCCTCAAACTGACAGCTTGGCTGCTCCACTTCCCGTCTTAGCCAGGTCAAACTTACTGTCCCCTGCAGTTCAGCAGATCATTGTATCTTCCCATAAGCCATCCACGAGGAAGTTATACAATAGCAAATGGAAGCGTTTTGCGTACTGGGCCTCACAACAGGGTATAGATCCATCAGGGGCTCCAGTACACAAGATATTAGAGTTTCTTTCCACGCTCTTTCAGGAAGGAGCTTCCACTTCCATGATAAGGGTACAACTGGAGGCTATATCCAATTTTCATGTTGGTCTAGGAGATAATTCTCTCATGTCCCACAGACTTTGCAAAGCCTTTATGAAAGGTACCTTTCACCTACGTCCTCCTTTTCGTGATCCAATCGCCCCGTGGAATCTTAACCTGATGTTATCACGGCTCATGCTGCCCCCATTCAAACCAGCCGCCACAACTCTTCTCAAATTTTTATCATGGAAGACGCTCTTTTTGGTTGCCATCACTTCCGCTTGGAGAGTTTCGGAGTTGCAGGCTTTTTCTGTCCGGCCCCCATACATGATTTTTCACCCAGACAGAGTTACATTGCGCACCAATCCTTCCTTCCAAAGATTTGTTCAGTTCAAAACATTAATCAGTCCATTGAGCTACCCATCTTCTTTAAAAATCACTCTAATAAGCTGGAATACATGCTGCACAAGTTGGATGTCTACAGGCAGCTAAAATCTTACTTAGACAGGACTAAGGAATACAGAAAATCAGACCAACTATTTGTATCTTATGCTGACCAAAAAAAGGGACAAGCGATAGCGAAAGTTACTTTATCCAAATGGCTATCGGATTGTATAAATTTCGTATATGCAGAATCAAAACAACAGCTCTCCTTTAATCCTAGAGCTCATTCTACGAGGGCAGTTGCTACTTCCTTGGCCCATACCGCTCGCTTACCATTAGATACCATTTGTGCGGTGGCAACCTGGGCGAAACCACATACTTTTATTACTCACTACAAATTAGACAAAAACTCCAGAGACAGGGCTACGTTTGGTTCCACTGTTCTCAGGAATGTTCTCCCTTGAGCCACCGAGGATAAAGGAGCTAGGGACGCTACCCGTGTGTAAGAACAAACGGCGAGATCGAACAATTTCACATAAAGAAGTTATGTTCTTACCATAACGTTCCATGTGAATTGTTCATCTCGCCTTTGTTCTTACATTCCCCCCCTCCATCCCCCATCCTGTGGTCTAGGAGAACGGGCATGTCTTGAGCTGAGTTCGGTCTTCTCTACATGTGGGTGTTCTTGAGTTTCCTACTGTACTTCAGGTATGGCATCTTTTCTCCTCTACTTTATGATACAGTATTAGACAGTGTAGTTGCTTTTTTGTGCGCTAGGGCGCAGAAACTAGTAGGGTTCTTCGAGTGTTAGCAAACTAGATCTGAGGGTTGACACTGGAGGATCATGGGATAGCATTGTGCCTCGAGCTTTCTCGAAGATGCGAAGCTGGTGATGTAGCCGACTCGGAGCCGGGGATCGGCTCCGAACCCCTGTGTAAGAACAAAGGCGAGATGAACAATTCACATGGAACGTTATGGTAAGAACATAACTTCTTTTTCTTCCTTGAGCCACCCAGGTTTCAGGTTGTTAGGGACGCTGTCCCATATGTGAGAATAAAAGCAAGATTGACAACATCACATAAAGAAGTTATGTACTTACAATAACGTTCCATGTGTGTTATCCATCTCCGCCTTTATTCTCACAACCCTCCCACCAACCCCCGTCCTAGTCTCCTAAGAGATCGGGTAATGAAAGAAGATAATTCTTTTCATGGACTCATTGGCTTCAGAAAATGGCATGTAATACAATAGTTTCTTACCATTATTTCTTGGTTTCTCATATAATGTTTATGGACCTTTTCGGCAAACAAGATCTTAGGTAATGGAGATGTGCATTCTGGGAAGGGTACCTGAGAGCTTGGTACAAGGCCACAAGCTTTTGTATAAGGCCGAGATGGATCCGAGAGATCGGATCCAACCCATACGTGAGAATAAAGGTGGAGATGGACAACACACATGGAACGTTATGGTAAGTGCATAACTTGTTTTTTTTTTTCTCCTCAAGTTTCGGATTCTGATGAGAGTGTATCTTCTGATGGTCCCTTGGAAGGATTTTTTTTTTCTGAAACAATTTCAAGAATGAATCAGTTCTTTCAGTGGGAACAAGATGATATTCTACTGTCTGTTAAGAAATGTTATGATTTATTGCAACTGGAATTTCCTGAGCATACACCAGTTCCTCCTGTTCTTCCAGCTTGCAGGTGGATGTATTTATTGCATCCTGTAACTTGCTTGACAAGCTGGCCTATTGTTTCAAGAAAGGGAATAGATTTTATAGCATTCCTCAATCTTTAGAAGTTTTTGTATTCTGACCACAGATCAGACCCAGCAGTGACTTCTCTAGTAAACCCAGCTTCTGCCAAACATCTAGTAAATGCTAATCCTTCCCCTTCTGACAAAGGCTGGAAATCTTTTGATAGATTTAGGGGAAAAAGTGTATTATTCTGCAAAAATTATTTTTAGAGCTCTGAGCTTTCAAGCGTATATGTTAAAGTTTATGTTTGCCTCTTTTGAGAACATGTGAAGCATTATGGTATCTTTTCCCTCATCTGAGAAAAAAATCTTTGCATAATCTTTTTGCTTCTATATCTCAAGTGGCTACCCACTCTTTGAAATGTGCTTATGATTTGGTTGATGTCACTTATAGTGCTGCTACCACTGGTAACATTATAAGGAGGTTTGCTTGGTCACATACTCAAAACCTCTCTAAGGATGATAAATCTGAAATTCTGACTTCTCCCTTAGAGAGGTTGTTTTTTGACAATCTGCTGCAGAGGTTCTTAAGGAGTGATAACTGGATGGGAAACAGAAAATACATCCCTAGGATTCCACCCATGTCCCTGCTGGACAGGGGCATCAGTTGCTGACTTGTCTAAACATGAGCTAAACTCTTGACTAGGCTTGTAAGAGCCTCAGGGCTAATAGCCTAGTAACTTCCTATGATCCAATGAGAATGATGGAATGGGCAAGCTGACTCAGAGATTTTCACAGATGTTTTCAGCCTTCCATCTCCAAGTTTGTCAATGGTTTTAATGCTACCTGTGCAACGTTTTACAATAAAAGCAAAATAAGCAGACAATAGTAAATAAGTGATACTCAGACTTTTAAAAAGAAATAGCATGGAGGTTCCAAGAAGAGAATTGGAAACTCCAGAATAAAGGAGAGTCTAACAAGTCTGAACTGCTCCTGTCAGACCCCCCCCCCCCCATCCCTGGCAAGCCTTTAATCCATCCAAACATCTGAACTTCCATTCCTCTTTTTGGCACTAGATAGTCTGAGTCAAATAGGTTCTGAAAGTGATTCTTCACAGATGTAAATGGTAGTGTAAGTCTCTTCCTCCCTCCCCTCCACGGGATTCCACCACTCTCACCAGATCAAACTTCTTAATTTCCTCCTGTCATTCAGCATCTGCTGATTTGTGGGATTATAGCATCAGTAACTCCTCCTCAGGTGGGAGAAGTGTTTCATTCAAGAATATTTTTGAAGCCAAAGAAAGAAGCTTCATGGAGACCATTTCAGGATGTTTCCTTTTTAAACCAGTTTATGATAGTGTGCAAATTCAAAATGTTATCCCTTCACAACCTGTTACCTCTCATTCCTCATTTAAGATTTCTTGTGACCTTAAATTTAAAAGACACTTATTACATTCCTACAGCTCCAGATTTCAGATGATTTTTTTTGTCTGATCACATTTTCACTTCCCTGTATTACCCTTTGGATTATCCATTGATCCAAAGGTATTTACAAAGTGTCTAGCTCCAGTGACAGCCTACAACAGACTTCAAAGTATTCTTATTTTATCTTATTAAGACCACTTGCTTATCCTTGCAGAATCGTTTTTAAAAGAGATTTCCTCTACAGACTGGGGTTTTAGGAAAAAATCCAAGTCTTGTTTGACTCCGCCTCACAAGATTGTTTTACTGGGGTGTCTTTAGATACCTGAGTTCAAAGAGCTTTTCTTAAACAGGAAAAATAGTTCTGTATCTAGATCTGTTCTCGAGCTTTTCCACTCAGACAACTGCCTCAGCAAGAGAATTTCTCTGGATACTAGGTCTCATGGCATCTCTTATTTTTATGATTCTTTTAGCAAGACTCTACATGAGAAAAATTCAGTGGTACCTAAAATCTGTATGGTCCTAACATCATCATCCCCTGATATTTCAGATTCCAGTGTTGAAATCTGTATGGTCCTAACATCATCATCCCCTGATATTTCAGATTCCAGTGTTGGGATTTGTGAAAAGGAAGCTACTTTGATGGTGAGACCAATTTAATTTGAATCCAAAGCTTCCATTCCATCTCCAGCACAGTCTGAAATAGCAGACTACGCTTGGGATCAGTATCTATGGGAGATAAAACTGCAGAGTCTTTGGAACACAAAAGACAGAGCAAAACACACAGATGTGCAATAGATGTTGGCAGTTATAAATGTTATCACTCCCAGACATTTTTGGGCTCCAGGACCATTACATACATTTAAAGACAACACCAATGTGATGTGGTACATAACCAAACAGAGGAGAACCAAATTCTAAGGCATTGTACGTACCATCAGAGCAAACATTGTGGCATATAAGCTGATCAACGTAAGGACAGCACCTTACAAATGGAAACTGAAAGAGGTTCTTCCAGGAACTGATCCAGTTGGGGGAACACCTCAGAAAGCTCTTTTTGCATCCAGTCACAACAATCAGTTGGCAGAATTCTGTTCCAGGACTCCATTCAAGAAGTTCTGGAATACAGATTTTTTTCTTTTCTTTTTCTTGAACAAGAATATTCCTGTATGCTTTTCCACCCTTTCCACTAATGTCCAGGGTCTTTCTGAAGATTCAGAAGGACTCTCCAAAGATCATTGTAGTGACTACCTTCTGGCACAGACAACAGTGGTTCTCCCTTTTATTGCAAATAACCAGTGACAAGTACTGCAAGCTTTCTTACAGACTGGATCTACTCACACAGGACAGGAGGTGTTTGAAACATTTAATCTGATGTTGCCAGTCTTCATCTATTCTTAAGTAATGGGTTATGGTTCTGATCCTTGGAACCGATCTGGCCATTGCACAGCTCGCTCCAGCCAAAAAATCTCTCGAGCTACAAGTCCATCCACAATTTGCCTGAGATTCAGAAGCTGCTAAATGAGTTATAGGGTTGATAGGAGAGAGCAAGGTTTTATGGCTAGCAGATGCAGAGCTACAAGGTTGAAGTCTTTTGGAATGGCCAACCTTGAATCTGAGTCAGATGCAATAACCCACAAGCTAAAACCAGATGGAAAAGACAACATTAGATTCATATATTACCAAATGGAAAAGGTTTTCTAGTTGGTGCCAAAACAGGAGCCAGGACCCTTTTAAGGCTATTGTTTCTCTGGTTTTACAATATTTATGTGAGTTACTATCCTCTGGCTAGTCTCACTCCTCCATTATATTTATCTGTGTCCATTTCAACATGTCTGCCCATGGATCCTTGTCTTTCAGTACAACGGTATACCCTGCCAGAGATGTGGCAGCCATCCAGTTTCCAAAAGCTTTCAGCCCCTCTCATACTGTCACTCTGGCTGCTCTTAGACTGAGCCCATTTTGGAGGGAGCTGTACAAATGGCCAAACGGGTCTATATTAGATCAGCGAACACTTAAACAAGCGAACACTGATTGATCGACGTTATTTTAGCAAAAGTTACAAATATCGAAGCAACAGAAACTCAAAATTTTTTCCTAGGGAAAGAATTCGGTTGTCCGTTTCTGTTGCTTCGGTATTTTCCATGCTGTGGTGGAAAGTTATGGGTTGGATTCAAGTAAGTGTGCAATTGTGTGGATGTTAGGGTTAGGGCTCGGGTTAGGTATGTGTGCGATTGTATGGACATGAGGGTTAGGGCGGATTTAGGTGAGTTAGGGTTAGGGAGCGGGTGAGGTGAGTGTGTGATAGTGACGGACCTTAGGGTTAGGGTTTGGGTTAAGGTAAGTGGATAGTTAGCGGTGTGTGCATAGTTTTGTGTAGGGTTAGGTGTCAGATTTTGGGTGTATGTGTGTGGATTTCTGTTTGTTTGGTGTGCTTGTGCTGTGTGTATGTGTTTTGGATCAGCAATTTTTTTTCCCTAGGAAAAAAATCGCTGATCTGACAGTTCGGGATTGTAAGCTTTCACTTACATAAGGTCGATCAATCAGCGTTCGCTTTTTTAAGCATTCGCTGATCTAATATAGACCCTGGCCAAACTGACTAAAAATCTTCAGAACTTTCTTGCTGCCTCAAGGAATAACATCTGAGAGGCTTCTTAGAAAACAATGACTGGCTGCAAGTTTCGTTTCTAGCATGTAAGTCCACATGGGGAGCCCTTTCACAGAGAAAATATTTTTGCATTTTCTATTTTCTGAAATATGGTAGCAATTTTATTAATATCAGAAATTTCTTGACAGAACGTGTTATTTTTAGAACAGGACTTATTGAATACTGAGGCTGTTCTGGGTGAAAAATGTACAGCTTTTGATAAATGTAAGGATTTAAAGCTTGGGAATTGTTTTTATGTGCTTAAAACACTATGAGTATTCCGGTGCTTGTGTACACTTTGTGACTACTTCTCTTCATTATTTTACTGCTTAAGAAATTTTGCTTAAAGGTGTTACATTTAAGCAGTGTGAGCTGTATTTCACGACTAGAAATGTATTTTATGTTTGGAGCTTGAGTATACTTTGTGACTTCTTCTTTTCTTCATTTCTTTTCTCTCATTCCACTTTCTATGAAAGGGACTTTGAACTCTGACAGGCTTTTAGTGTACTGTTTATGCTTTTCCTTTTGAATTCTGAAGGCAGATCTTATTTGAATCAGATTGTGGCTAATTTGTCTCGTGTGTGTAAACATGCCTTAAAAGTTATGTATGATTGTGCTGATACTTTTTCAAATGCTGAATTCTCCTTTAGACAGAGAAGTTTTATTAGGGCCTTTTGCTATGCATGTATTCAAGCAATGGAATGAGAAAGGTAAACAAATGTAGGGAGTTTTTAGGATTTTTAAGGTCCTTAAGTAATTTCCCAAATCCTCTGCTTCTTTGAAAAAACTAAATGTTGCTGCTTGTGAACACTTGTCTAACTACTTACCTTATAGGTTCATAGGTGTATACTAGGCTAATGACCACTAGGAACCTTATAAGCCTAGCCATGCAACCCAAATGTGACTCACAAATTTGATTTGTATAGGTGATGATTTACTGACTGCCTCTGTCCATCAGAGACAAAGGAGCCAAACCAGGGGTGAATTTCTAATTATCCATCCATTAGTGCAAGTTGTGCTTAAATAGGGACAGGGAAGAACTCTGCTTTAGTGGATGGGGAGCCTGTTCCAGAGAATGAGAATTATCTGAGAAATATATCTGTCTCTCCAGCATGTCCTATTTATGTCACAAGCAAAATTTAGGTCTTTTAAGCTAGTAGTTCTGATGCTGTTTGTTTTGTGGATGTGCAAAAGGTTCATCAAAAAAGTGTTGAGGGATGCCCCAGTATGCCAGGCAAAGATCACCTCTCAGAAGTCTGTATGATACTGAGTAAAGAGACAGGGCTTTGATGCGATCAGCATAGGACATTGTGTTTATTCCCTGTATTCGTTTTGTAAGGAACCTTTCTGGACATTCCAGTCGCTGAATGTGTTTGTTTCGGGTACATAATGAAGGGGGTATTATACTCTATGATG
Organism: Protopterus annectens; assembly: GCF_019279795.1. Lineage (NCBI taxonomy): Eukaryota > Metazoa > Chordata > Ceratodontiformes > Protopteridae > Protopterus > Protopterus annectens. The sequence goes on along the minus strand of NC_056732.1, from coordinate 302,674,855 downwards.
GGTCAGATGATGGCCGAGTACAGTGGTATGATGACATCTCTGGACCTAGATGCCATGTCCTTACATGTATGCTGGTTGAAGGATAGGTTACTGTCTACATAAATTCTCAGACCGTGAATAGTGAATCAACTTTTAAGGGTGTTTTATTGATGGCGTAGTTATCCATGGTGGTAGACTTTCCAAAAGATACTATAATGCATTTTTTGGTATTGAGTTTTAAGCCATGGCTTTGGCACCAAGTATTTTCCTGCAGTAGACCTTCATGAAAGGTGTTCTTATCTTAGGGGGATTCAATAACTGCTCCCAGCTTACAATCATCTTCCAACTTGGTCAGCTAAATGCCTTTGAAATTGGCTTTAACATTCTAGAAGTAGATGCCGAAGGGGGGTCCTAAATGAAAGACTAGCACTGGTAGAGTTTTTGGTCGAATCTAGAACAGAAGTTACCATTAAGAAAGGAATATTTAGTAGAGCGTATAAAATATTGCATGGTAACTGTAAGAATCAATCAGAGGAGGTTAGGAAGGATTGGAGATGCTGGGTGAACAAACTGGAGTAACTAGGGAAATGATTTGTTGAGCTCTGATACAGAATTGGAATTGCCTACACATAGCAAAGGCCTTGCTGAGTCTAATTATGATGGCTGCCAAAAAAGCAATTACTAGAAAATGGAAAGCAAAGTCTAAACCAACTTTACTAGAAGTAACAAAGATAATAACAAAGATAAAACAACTGGAACTGGAATCTTTGGAAAAGGGTATGAAAAAATTACATAGGAAAAAAATGGGAAATGTGGGATCAATACACGCGGAGGATGAACAAGGTTTAAAAGAAGGCAGGATTTGAAGAGCTATGTAATGGGTGACTGATGATAACTGGGTATATTAAAAGTGATGTATAATGGTTGCAACTACAGTTATGTTGGAACAGTTTGTAAGGTATAATGTTTGCAAATGAGATTGTGCAGTTATAGTTTATTTTCATTTATATAAATGTAAGATTGTGTATGTCATACATGAAAATTTAGTAAAGATGCTTTTGTTTAAAAAAAAAAGTAGATGCCAAAGAGGAGTGGGCCCAGCAGAAGTCCTTGGGGGGGTTCCACTGGTGCCTGCCCTCTTTGTGGAGGTGGCCTCACCGATTCTAACCTCCTGTGTTCTTTGAATGAGTCAGCTAGCTATCCAGCATGTTATAAAAGGGTTTATACCAAGTTCCATAAGTTTGTTGACAATGCCCAAGTATGGCTTGTATCAAATGCTTTTGCCAAATCTATGTAGGCAGTTTTCACCATTTTCCCTTCATCCATTACTTTAGTGATATTTTCAAAGAAGTCCACCAGATTCAGTAAGCATGACCTTCCTTTGACAAAGTCAAACTATCTCATGTTGTCAATCTTCATTTTATCCTTGACAGATGGCTTTGGTTCTGATATCAGAACCTACTCGGCTGTTACTACAGCTCATGCAAGCCAAAACCTCTCGAGCTTCACCTCTACCCACAATCCCTCTTTCACAATTACCTCAGATCTTGTTTGCCGCTTTTTCCAAAACAGTCTTGTTTTGCCAGTGCTCTTGAGTTTCAGTGGGTTTAAGTTTTTTCCTTTATTTCTCAGAGATTTTTCTCTATTTCTCTCTTCTTCTTAATCACTCTCTATACTTTAATATTTTTTCTTACACATAGTGAAACTTTAAAATATCACTGTTGATATTCTTTCACCTTACACACTAGTGTATTTCCTTAACTATCATCATTGATAGTTTCCCCTCCCTCTCTCTTAAGGTTTCTTTCTTCTTAGCAAGTTAATATCCCTTCCCTGTACAAGTTAGCGTACTTTCTTAAACTATCATCATTGATAAATTTTCCCATCACTTTCTTTCCATCAAAAAACAAAAAGAAAAACTTGCTTTCCACTCTCCTAGTATCCTAAACTTTCTGTGTGAGTGGCTGTATTCCAGATGTATTTTTTCTTGTTTGACATGGCTGAGAAGGTTAAGGCCCCTTCTGGCTTTAAAAAATGCCAAAAATGCGTCCACAAAATTCCATCATCTGACTTCCATTCCCTTTGTATATATTGCTTGGGTTCAGTACATTTGCAATAAGACTGTAGCATATGTTATGGGGTTAGTCATCGAGCCCTTGTTGAAAGATGCAACAAACTTATTTTGAAAGGCTTGATTCCCTCGGCCTTTAGTGAAGCCTTATCTACTGCAGACAAAGCAAAAACTGATGTTTCCTCCTCTTTGTCCTCATCTTCAGTGGACAAAGGTGAAAAAGAGGAGTATTTTGGTTCCGACCTCTCCATTGGTACCAAACCCTAAGAAATTGAAACCCTTGGTTCCAGAATTGTCTTTGGAACTGGAGGCCTCTGGAGTTAAACCACCGGTGTCGACAACTACTCCAGCAGTGATTGCTATCTCAAGACCTTTGACATCGAAGGCCCCAGTGCAGGAGAAAATTTCTGCTTCACCTACAGTGACAAAAGATATTTTTCCAAGAACGTCTTATTCACCTTCAATTGATCCTTTTGCTGGAGAACTTCCAAAAGTTTTTCTGCAGAGGCCAAAGTCTCATTCAACTTTATCTATCCGCTGCACCAAAAGTCTTTCTGAACTTGATGCGGAGAGGCTGGTGAATAAATTTTTGCGGGCTAGAGGACTTTCAAGTCCCCTTTCAGTTTCAACCTCTTTGGGTCTTGGAATAGAGCCTTCTTTTACTCTGTTAACTACTCCTCCTCTAACCTTATCTGAGGTGTTAGAGTCATCTGTTTCAGATCTCCCAGCACCAACTGTGTTGGTTCCTGAGGTTCTCACATCCTCGCATCTTCAGAACCAGTAATCCCCTCTGAGCTATTTGGTAGTTTTGGAACCAGAGACCTCTCAGAGATGTAGTTACCCTGTTGGTTCTGGGGGGCAGGTTTTTTGGAGTTGTTCCAGCTCCTTGGGGCTTCAGCTTGAGTTAGTTCGGTATTGGCTTGTATCTCAAGGGTCGGTTCTTCAGAGAGGGGAATGACCCTGGTCCCACAGCAGTCTCTTTTGGATTGGGGCTCCCTTCCTTCTTCAGAGAGGCTGGTCTTCAAAGCAATGGAGAGGGCCCTCAGTTATGGTGACTCATTCAGTGCCTTCCCCCTTGGAACAGGTGCCCCCCCCTTTAGCTCTATTATTCCTCCTGCCTCTCCACTGGAACAGCGGGTGTTAAAATATCAGGTTTGTCAGACTCAGGTTCTGTCATCTTCTAACACCTCCCAAGATTATCCCCCCTGAGGAGGTCCCTCAGAAAAAGAAGTGCAAGAGGAAGCAGTTGGATTCCCCCCAGGAATCAGTTACAGAGGACTGATTTTACTGAGGGGAAAGATCCCCACGGTCACCACCTAAAGATGTCTCCTTTGGAGACATCCTAGAAAATTTAAAACAAAGGGGTGTCTAGAAGTCCCAAAACTCTTCCTCAGAGGAATCTGTTTACCTGTAGGCTTTTAGCACAAACCCGTCTACCTCTTGGTTGACCCCACTCACTGATGAACTCATTCAGTTGATTTCACAGTGGGCGTGGATGACTCTGGACACCATCAAACCCATCCCCAAGAGACCTGATAAAATATTATCTGCCCCTGAGGATAAACAGTTCTGGGCCAAGGGGCTAGCTGTTGATGCCATGGTCATAGTGTCCACCACTAAAAAAAACTCGCTGAGGAGAATTCATCTGTCCATCTGCCCACCAGGGAGTCTCAGGCTATGGACAGATTTGCGAAGCAGGTATGTGCTTCATCTATCCTTGCCATAAGGTATTTGAACTTGTTGGAGCACTCCACAAGACTTGAATGGAATCTGTTTAAGGAATTGTCAGACACCCTGGTGGGAGCTGTAGCTGAGGCAGTCAAAGAGAAAGTGGCTTCCCAGCTAGCCATCCTGGAGTCTGTGTCTAATTTGTCCATGAGGCTAACTGCACATACAGCCAAAGGAACTTCCAGAGCACCGGGTACAGTTGTAGCCATAAGGAGACATGCCTTGATGCACCTATGCAACTTTGCCAAACCATACAAGTCTTATTTCTTCAATGCTTCCTTTGATGGAACATCCTTGTTTGGCCCTAAAGTGAAAGAGACTTTATCCAGTTGCGAGAAGGATGGTAAGACCCTTTCTGCCATGGGTGTACATTTCTCCACCCCCCCCCCCCAAAGGTCCTTTTCCAGTAACCAGAGGAGTGGTGGAAAAATTAAGTTCAAAAAATCCCAAGGGGCTTTCCAAGACACACATGGAGGGAGTTCCCCCAGGTGAAGAGGGGTGAACCAAAAGGGAAGATGCTGCTCTTGCAGCAGAGGTGGTCTGCAAAACCAGAGCTTCAGGGATTCCTTTCCAAGGAGCCCTTTCAGTGCTCCTGAAGGGAGGCCCAATTATCTTCCTCTGGAAGCAGTCAGGGGATGCTTGTCCTTGCACCTAAATGCCTAGCTAAACATAACAGATTCCTGGGTGCAAAGGATCATATCCAGAGGATATATCATTCGCTTTTCTCATCCTGCCCCTGTACACAAGAAAATCTCTGATGTTCCACCCAATCAGAGGGATTCAGCAGTGCAGGAAGTTCCAAAACTGCTGAACAAAAGAGTCATCCAAGACGTCCCGCCAGACCAGAAAGGATCCAGAACCTACTCAAGATTCTTTTTAATGCCAAAATGACAGGGGAATGGAGACTGATTTTGGTTCTCAGCATGCTGAACAAATCAGTTCGGCAAACAAAGTTCCAGATAGTCATAGTACAGTCAATTTCTCCTTTTCTGAAGAAAGATGTCTGGATGTGCTCAATAGATCTCCAGGATGCGTATGACCACATAGAAATGGACAAACACTCCAGGAAGTTCCTCTGTTTCCTGTTGGGAGCCAGTCATTTCCAATTCAGAGTTCTGCCCTTTGGTTTCACCTCAGCCCCCAGGGTGTTCGCTAAATGCATAGCAGTAGTAGCAGCTCACTTGAGACTGCAAGGATTCCAGGTGTTTCCATACTTGGATGACTGGCTCATAACTGCTTCGACCAGGCATCAGTTAATAGTAGTCGAGATTACACTCTCAATATCTGTGGCCATCTGGGGATTATGGTAAATCTCGAGAAATCCTATTTGACACCAGCGCAGAATTTAGAATTCATAGGGGCTGTACTAAATACGGAGACAAGTATATCATCCCTTCCTTCAGAGAGGCTTCAAAGAATTATGGTACAAATTTAAAAGATATTCCGCAGAAAGAGGATTCCTGCATGACTTATTTTGCAAACTCTAAGGTCGATGGCAGCATCAATAACTCTAGTACCTCTATCAAGGTTTCATATGAGAATTCTGCAATGGCTACTAGATTCTCAGTGGTCTCTCCTTCACCAAACTTTGTCAGACCAAATTCTGATCACCAATTATTGCAAAAGGGATATTCTTTGGTGGATGGATTCTAAACAAATTCTCTGCAGTCACCCCTTTGTTCTTCCAGAGCACACAGCCATAATGACCATAGATACATCTCAGATGGGGTAGGGGACATTTTCTGGACAAGACTATCCAAGGCACTTAGTTCACATTAGAGGCCAACTTGCACATCAGTGTCCCTGAGCTAACAGCAGTGCTACTAGCATTGCAGGCTTTTCAGATATATTTTCCTCAGGGAACAACTGCAATTCAAACAGACAATATGTCAGTAGTTTGGCACGTCAACAAGCAGGGAGGAACCAAGTCTTATCCCCTTTGTCGAAAAACCCTCAGAGTGTGGCAGTGGGTGGTCTCTTCCAACCGCTTTCTAATAGCAATGCACATTCTGGGGAGTTCAGTGTGATTGCAGACAAGCTGAGCAGATGTATCCTGCATCCTCACAAGTGGTCTCTCAATCCAAAAGTGGCAAAAATGATCTTCTGTCAGTGGGGTTAACCTTGCTATGACCTGTTTGCTTCTCCCCTAAACAACAGGTACAGCAATGACTGGGCCCTGATTCCCCCTCTGGGGAAGTCACCCAGAGATGTTCTCCTCCACAATTGGGCCCCCAGTCTCCTGTATGCCTTTCCCTCGATACCTCTGATTCTGAAATTCTTACAGAAAGTACTGAGGTTGAAAAGCACAGTAATCCTCATTGCACCCTTTTGGCGTAGACAGATTTGGTTCCCCTTCCTTTGGCCTTATCTGGTTTCACAACCCTGGATTCTGGACCCAGTTCCAGAACTTCTATCCTATCCAGACGGACTTGTTCATCCATATATTTTGAACCTCAAGCTGACAGAGTGGTTCCTCTATTTCCATTAGTTGCCAGGCATCCTAATATTTCCTCTCCAGTATGCCACATCCTCTTGTTGGCTCATAAACCTTCCACTCCTAAACTGCACTCTAGCAAATGAAAGAGATTTACCATCTGGGCCCATGAAAAACATTAATCCATGTTCGGCTTCTATGGAGCATATTTTAGACTTTTTAGCCTCTCTTTTCCATCATCTTGGAGCTTCCTTTTCAAACAAAAGTCAGCCAGCACCATTCTTCAGATTTCAAATAGTAATTTAATATATTAATACCTCACATAAAAACACATCCTGCATAGTGGTTTCAGCTATAAGCCTTCATCAGTGCATTATTAACACTCATTATACAATGACCCCCCGATTAATATTCCAAAAAATGCATGTTGATTGGTCAGCGTGCACGTTGTAAATCAGAGTTATAGTAATGGAAAAAGGTCCCGTCGCCCGGACTTTTTCCATTAGTATAACTCTTTTTTGCAGCAACGGAGAACGCAAGATCTCCGTTGCTGTTTAGACACTGTCTCGCTATGTTAAAGGAGTTTAACATAGCGAGACAGCTTTAAAAAAAGTAACGGAGATTTTCCTAACTCCGTTGCTTTTTTTAAAGGTGTCTCGCTATGTTAAATGGGTTTAACATAGTGAGACAGCTTTAAAAAAAGCAACAGAGATTCTCCATTGCTTTTTTAAGGCTGTCTCGCTATGTTAAACTCCTTTAACATAGCAAGACACTTTGTAAAAAGCAACAGAGATCTTGCTTTCTCCGTTGCTTTTGCCCACAGCTCTGATGTACTGCGTAAGCATACGCATGCGCAGTACATCAGAACTGCTGCAGAATACCAGACAGCTGCGGAAGGGCAGCAAGGAGGCATTATACAATGTCTTTATTTAAGAAAAAATTTTTTTTTTTTCTTAAACAATGTCATTGTATAATAGCAATAACCCACTTCTGGGTGTGGGTAATGCTGGATTTACCCACAGTTGTCTTTGTTTGGCCAATCAGGCTTTCCCCTCCAGTATGCCACATTTACCGTGGGTAAATCCAGCATTACCCACACCCAGACGTGGGTTATTGCTATATTATATCACATTTAAATACCCAAAGCCCAACCCCCATTGGTTATTACAACTGCTCCTTAAGCCCTGGTGCAAACAAAGCACCTAATTTAATAATCCACATTTGTTCTTTGTAATTCAAACTTTGATGCCCTCCTATTTTATTATTTGTATGAAAATATCCTCTATCAATAACAGTAAACATAAATCTGGCTGAAGTATGTTTTAAAGTGTGTTTATACAAGGCACTAGTTAACTTAGCACAACGAATGTCACTCAAATGTTCCGATATCCTTAATTTTAAAGGACGTGATGTTTGCCCCACATAAAATGTCAAAAACTGTAGAACTGTTTCTAGAAGAAAAACATTTATCCTTATTAACAAATTTACAAAAGTTACAATGTCCACAAGGGCAACAGCCCACTAGTCTCCATCTATCTAATCCTAACTGATGCTTCTCCCTAACCACCTTATGACTTTTTTTATAATGGTTAAACCATCCAGCCATTGTTTTCCCCTTGCTATAAGAAAAGAGACATCCAGAGGGTATAATTTCCTTTAATCTATCTTCCATACCCAAATATCCCAGTCTTTAGATATAACCACTTTAATTAAAAGTGTTTTCACCAAAACTCATAATGAATCTAATAGGTTGTATATTCTCATTCTATATAATTTTATAGGCTAACAAGGAGGGTCTAGACACCTGACTAGCTGCGACCCGTGCTTGACTAATAACACCCAGGGAATATCTAAACATTGGGATATTTTGGGTATGGAAGATAGATTAAGGGAAATTATACCCTCTAGATGTCTCTTTTCTTATAGAAAGGGAAAAACAATGGCCAGATGGTTTAACCATTATAAAAAAGTCATAAGGAGGTTAGGATTAGATGGATGGAAGCTAGTGGACTGTTTCCCTTGTGGACATTGTAACTTCTATAAATTTGGTAATAAGGATAAATGTTTTTCTTCTAGAAATAGTTCTACAGTTTTTTGACATTTTAGTTTATGGTAATTGTAGCACAGATTGGGTGGCATATTTTGCTACCTGTTCGTGCTCTGCATTTTATGTGGGGCAAACATTGTGTCCTTTAAAATTAAAGATGTTGGAACATTTGAGTGACATTCGTTGTGCTAAGTCAACTAGTACCTTGTATAAACACACTTTAAAATATGCTTCAGCCAGATTTTTGTTTACTGTTATTGATAGAGTATATTTTCATACAAATAATAAAATAGGAGGGCATCAAAGTTTGAATTACAAAGAACAAATGTGGATTATTAAATTAGGTGATGTGAAGTTGTTCAATCTCGCCTTCATTCTTACTGATGGGGTTGGAGCCGACCATCGGCTCCGAGTTGGCCAAATAGCAAAGCTCGAGGGCTCAAACAGCTCGAGGCCAAAGCCCTATCTCACAATGCACCACTACATTCCCCAGATCTAGTTTGCCACTGCAACTGATCAGGTGTTCTCTTACAGCTCTTGGCTGCTGGAGAGATAAGTTTACGATTTCTTCAAATATTTCTTAATAGTTTTCACAGTTGTTTGTATATTTTGTCTTAGTAGTATAGTTCTTTGCTCTGGTTGTCTGTTTTCAGACTTATATCCTGTTGAATAGTTTTACTCTCTGGGTGTTAGTATTGTTTGGGCTTGGCCCTGTTTTTCAAGTTGGCCGTTGGCCTTTTGCTAAAAGTATTATAGCTCTATCCCAGCCTAATTAGGCTTGCTGCAGTTTTCTGAATTTTTCTTTTATTAGCTGGTTAGGCTCTTGGCCGTTTTTCTTGGGTGTTTTTTGTTTCTTAGCCTGTTAGGCTTTTTCTTATACAGTAGAATATTTATTGCTGCCTTATCATACCTTTAGCCGGTTGGGCTTATTTTTTCTTTGGACATAGTTCTTGTTAATTTTGGCTATAATGTCTGAAAAAGCTAAATCTGGATTTAAAAGGTGCTCCAAATGTAGTAAAAAAATGTCAATTACAGATGGTCATTCCACATGTGTTTGGGGGAGGTACACTTAGAGGAGGTTTGCTCCATTTGTCATGGCTTCAGTTCCAGGGTGTTAGCTGAAAGGAAGAGGAAGCTGGTTGAGCTGGGTTTAATTAAATCTGCCTTCCAAATGGATTTGGATTCTGCTTCGAGTCAACCAAAACCCTCTTCTCCAGCCTCTTCATCTAGTTCGGCTCCGAAGGGCTCTTCAGTTCCGAAGACATCTAAAAAGGCTAAGGTCTCAGCTCCAGTACCATCAGAACCAACCATTCAGGTTGCTGGCAGGAGCCGGTCCCCAGTTTTGGAACTGGTATCTCCTACTTTGAAGTCCCTGATTCTGGGGTCACCGGCTCCATTGGTAGTCTCCTCTCAGGCTTCCAGACTCTCCGATTAGGATGTGGGCCGAGTGATGCGGAGACTTCTACAGGATCCAGCGCTTGCTAAAATTCTGTCGGTTTCAACTCTAGCAGCTTCGGAACCGACAAAGTCCTCTCCTGTTGTTGTTGCTCCTCCGACTCGCACCGAGACATCAGAGCCGGAGGAGGCCAGTCAGTCATTGGTGGAACTGTTGGTACTGACACTCATCTCTGAACTGTCGGTACTGACCTCCCTGATATCCTCTGCTCTGGTAGTGGAATCTGGGAGCCAACACTCTCCTGTTGGTTCCGGGTGGGGGGGGGAGTCGAACCAATATGTTGGTTCCGACTCTCCCTCTTGGGGCTTCGACATGGATGAGTTTGGCTCCTACCTCAGGCTCGGAGCCAGCGGTTTTGGTGCGGGAGGAGTCCTCGGTGTCTTCGGATCTGGGTGCTTCCTCACATCAGAGCCATGGGGCCTTCAATGCCATGAGGAGACCTTTGTCCCCTCAGACTTCCACACTATCTGATATGGCCACCTCCTTCTGAAAGGCATCTGCTTCTTCTCCGCTTCCACAGGTTCACTGTAAGCGCAGGGACCCAGATCCTCAGGATGACCCTTGGGGGAACCCTGCTCTTCCGAGACTTACCCAGAGATTCCCTCTGAGGAGATGCCTCCGAAGAGATTATGTAAGAGGAGACATCTAGATTCCCCTCAGGAATCCATCCCATCAGACACCGATTTGGAGGAATTGGAAGGGTCCCCAAGGTAGGGATATCCTTCAGGGATATCCTTGAGATCCTTAAGCAGAAGGGAGACTGGCAGCCCCAAAACCCTACCAAGGATGAATTGGTGCTCCTGAAGGCTCTTGGGTATCTCCGCCCTTCGATGAGTTGATGGATCTTTTGTCTCAAAGGGCGTGGGAGTCACCAGATTCTATGGAGCCTGTTCCTAGAAGGCCAAACAAGTACATTTCAGCACCCCATGATAAAGATTTTTTGTCTAAACCCATACCTGTTGATGCCATGGTGGTGGTGGTGGCATCCACTAAAAAAGAGATGTTGGAGACTTCTACATCTGTCCATCTTTCTAATAGAGAGTCTAGGATAATGGACAGATTTGGGAAGTGCATGTTCAGTTCTACGACCTTTGCACTTCGGTCTTTGAACTACTTGACCCACTTCACACGTCTACAGAGAGATCTCCTCAAGGAGCTTGGAGATACTCTCCAGGGTGCAGTAGCCGACTCTGTGGTGGAGAAGGTGACGTCTCAGCTTGCAACCCCCAATTCCATCGTAAACTCTTCCATGCATCTCATGTCTTACGCAGCTGATGGAATGAGTAGGGCTGCGGGCACAGGAATTGCTTTGCGAAGACATTCCTGGATGTGCTTATGTTCTTTTGCGGAATCTTTTAAGTCGTCGTTTGTGAATGCCCCTTTCGATGGTTCCTCCTTATTTGGACCAAAAGTCAAAGAGACCCTCACCAGATGTGAGCCAGACAGTGACTCTATATGCCACTGGAGTCCGTTTTTCTACCCGTACTAGACCTTATCCCAACGGTCAATAGGGTGGGAAAATGTGGTTCCGTAAGACCCAAGTAGCCTTTTCGAACTCACAAGGTGAAGCCTCCTCCAGGGGCAGAGGGGGTGGCAATGGTGGAAGACGATGCCCACGTGGCAGAGAAGGTCCACAGAACCAGGTTGACAGGAATCAGTTCCTTGGTAAACCCTATCAGCACTCCTGAAAGGAGGCCGGACTGTCCTGCTCTGGAGGCAGTCGTGGGACGTTTGCCTTTGTACCTAGGCGCCTGGCTAAATATCTCAGAAGACGGATGGGTGCAAAATGTTATATCCAGAGGATATTCCATCCCCTTTCACTCTCATCCCAGGCTAACAAAAGGAATTCCAGACATTCCACCCAGTCTACGGGATGTAGCATCTGTAGAGGTCCAGAAACTATTGCAAAAAAGAGTCATCTAGCCAGTCCTAGCAGACCATCCAGCCAGTCCCAGCAGACCAACAAGGATCCAAAACTTACTCAAGATTCTTTTTGGTACCAAAGAAGACAGGGGACTGGAGACCTATTCTGGACCTCAGCAGACTCAACAAATATGTGGTGAAGACGAAGTCCCGGATGGTCACGCTTCAGTCTGTTCTCCAGTTTTTAGGGAAGGATGATTGGATGTGCTCTATAGATCTCCAGGATGCGTACTACCATATCAAAATGGCCAGGCCATCCAGGGATCATCTGCTCTTCCGGCTGGGAGCCAGTCACTTCCAGGTTCAGGCCCTGCCCTTTGGTCTCACTACAGCCCCCAGAGTGTTCACCAAATGCATGGCAGTGGTAATGGCTCACTTGAGACATTCAGGAATCCAGGTGTTTCCTTACTTGGACGACTGGCACCTTACCGCCCCCACCAGGCATCATCTTATTCGGGTAAGGGACGCTACCATAGATCTATGTTTATAGCTGGGCATTACAATAAATTTAGAAAAGTCTTCCTTATTGCCATCGCAGTGTACAGTCTTTATAGGAGCAGACTTAGACATGGTCAGCATGTCCCTGAAGCTCCCTCCCAAAAGAGTGATTGTCCTCCAACAACAAATTGTAGATCTCCTGTCAAAACGAAAAGGACCAGCATCACAGATTCTCAAACTGCTCGGCACTATGGCAGCAGCGATTATTGCAGTACGCCTTGCATGATCTCACATGCGCATTCTTCCGTGGCTGCTATTCATGCAATGGACATTTCAGGAACTACCCTTGAATCATCTAGTTTTGATTACTGACTCTTGCAAGGAAGACCTTCACTGGTGGCTAACGTCAGAGATGGTGACTATGGGCCGCCCATTTATTCTCCCCACTCCAGTGGCAACAGTGACCACGGACACCTCCCTGATCAGGTGAGGGGCATTATCAGGGATGGACAGCCCAAGTACTTGGCAGGCTCACGAGGCTCATTTGCACATAAACGTCATGGAGATGAGAGTGGTTCTTCTAGCGGTGCAAGCCTTTCAAGACTCTCTTCCCTTTGGCACGATTGCAATGCAGTCGGACAACATGTCAGTAGTCTAGTACATAAACAAACAAGGAGGAACCAAATCCTACCCCCTGAGTCAAGAAGCTCTGAGATTATGGAATTGGGAAGAGTCCACCAAGTGTTTTCTGATTGCAACGCACATCCCGGGGAAATCCACCGTAATAGCAGACAGACTCAGCAGTGCTATTCTGCTACCTCACAAGTGGTCTCTCAAGAATGAAATAACAGAAATGATTTTCTGCAGATGGGGTCAGCCTTGCTGCGACCTTTTTGTCACCCCTACAAATACCAAGTGCAGCCCTGATCCCTCATCAGGGACAATCCCCAAGGGACGCACTTGTCCACGATTGGTCTCCGGGACTCCTTTATGCTTTTCCCCCTTTCCACTGATTCCCAAAGTATTGCAGAAATCCAGTTTTCTGGGCAGGACACTTATCTTAATTGCCCCATATTGGCCTCGTCAAATTTGGTTCCCCTTTCTGAAGCCTCATCTACTAGAGGAGACTTGGATCCTGGACCCAGTGCCGGATCTGTTGACCCACTCGTCAGGAGCTCTTCATCCCTCTCTTCAGTCCATCAAACTGACAGCTTGGTTGCTCCAATTCCCAGAATAGCCAGGTTTCAGAATTTATCAGAAGAAGCGCGGCATATTCTATTGTCGTCTCATAAATCTTCAACTAGGAAACTTTACCTCAGTAAGTGGAAAAGGTTTTCCATCTGGGCACAACAGAATAACATTGACCCTTTCCTGGCATCTATATCAGATATACTGGAATTCCTAATGAAACTGTTCAATGAAGGAGCTGCAGCAGCAACCATTCGAGTCCAACTCACTGCTATTTCTAATTTTCATTTAGGTGCGTCCGTAATTGGCATCATGTCTCATAAGCTGGCTAAGGTGTTTTTGAAAAGTACGATGCACTTAAAACCACTGATCAGATCTCCTGCTACTCTCTGGAGCTTAAATCTAATATTGCCCAAAATTATTCTTCACCCTTTGAACCTGCCTCTTCTTGTGAACTGAAGTATCTTTCTTGGAAGACCATATTCTTTGTGGCCATTGCATCAGCACGCAGAATTTTGGAGTTGCAAGCCCTTTCCATTAAGCCACCTTACCTAATATTTCATAAAGATAGGGTTCCCTCAGGAGGAATCCATCGTTCCTACCCAAAATATGTTCAGAATTTACACTGAATCAAACAATTGAGTTACCTGTTTTCTTTCCTAATCATT